>NC_056042.1:28586726-28607891 GCF_004379255.2 Salvia splendens | reverse complement strand
ACGGTGCCCTCTAAACATCTTCCTCGCGCGGACACGCGATATTTTGGATCCCATTCGTTCCCAATTCGGATGACATCTTGGACGACTCTCGCATGTCCTTGGGCCTCCATAAATTCGATGCTATAACTCCAAATCAAACACCTATCTCGCAAGTAGGTCAGCGCCTTTTGCCTTCCTCAGTGTAATGATAGGTTGTTTTCGGAGGGTAAGTAGGCGCTCAATTGTAAGGCCATGTGCGCCATGGCTTGACGGGTGGAGCAGGCCCCAATTTGGCCCTGTTAGGAGATTGAGTGCTGTTGCTGCGTCGGACTCAAGCAAATTGGCTTCCCGAAATCTTGGCCAACCTTCAAACCATGGTGCATGGCAAAGCAAGCTCGGCTTCGAGGGGTGAACTGTGCTTCGAGGGGGGAGCGCATAGCGACGAGCAATACCGAATGGTCTGAATGAGACCGCCTCCCGGCTTTTCTTGTTTGCTTCAATGAAGGACACGTCTGTGTTGAGTGTTTACTCCAGGCGATCCGATTGTTTCCCACTTAACCATCATTGCAGCCGCGGTGGCCGTTGAGGTTCTGCATGCTTTGGGATACTTACTCCGAGCCTAACCCCTCTCCAATGTTTCGGCTTGAGCCTGCCATTGGCCATGCTGTTTCGGACGAATTGAGGGTCTACCAAATCACATTGCTCGGTTTGAATTGAGTATCATGGTGGCGGCTTCTATTTCTCTTTGCCCAGAGAAACCAAAAGATAAGGTAAGGCATGGCCCGACTGAGGTGCTTCCTTCCCGGCTGCTGCACTCTTCGCGCCCACACTTCAATTCTTGTTGGGATCGTGTCGTTCAACCCGAGAGTGGTGGTCGATCCTTCAAACATCAACCCAAGAACCATCCGTGATGAATTCCGAGACGGTCATTGCAGGGCTGCCCCTCTCATCAAAACATAGCCCCCGAAGAGGGTCATTGCCGAGCCAAATATCACCCCAAAAGTAGATCTTACCATGTCCAACAATCCACCGAATGTGCGGTTGAGCATGGGCCCAAGCTTTGACCAGCCTCTTCCACGTCGGGCTATTCCTTCCCGTGGTCCTTGTGGTGAGTGGCGAGGATGCGGCGCAATACTTTCTCATCATGTAGCGAGCCCATAACGAATTATGTTCTCTAAAACGCCACCATAGTTTGATGTTAAAGGCTCGTAGGACTTCGGTAAACTTTCGGATCCCAAGCCCTCCCTCGTTGGTGGAGAGGCACATTTGATCCCAACTGATCCAATAGGTCCGTTTTCTCTCAGATGTCGAGCCCAAAAGAAACGAGCCAATTGCTGGTCAAGGAGCTTAAGGGTACCGGCCGTGGGCTCTATGGCTTGGAAGATGTAAATAGGAACCGCCTCAAGGGTACTCTTAATGAGAGTTAGCCTCCCTCCAAAAGATAAATGACGATGCGCCCATCCGGATATCCTTCTAGCAATCTTCTCTCGAATGAACATGAACATTTCTAGGGGTGAGCAAAAAACCGGAAACCGAATATCCGAACCGAACCAAACCGAAATTTTGAAATTCGGTTCGGTTTTTCGGTTTGGTTTTAAAAATAAAAAAATTTCGGTTTTTCGGTTCGGTTCGGTTCGGCAAAGAAAAAAAACCAAAAAACCGAAAAAACGAATTATATATTAATTTAATATATTATATTATATATAATATATATATTCTTTTAATATATTCTACTATATAATATATTATATGTATATTAATTTTATATTATTTATAAATATTCTATTAGTATATATAAAATAAAATAAAATACACATATATAAATATATATTTATATTATATTTATTTTTTTCGGTTTTTCGGTTTTTTTCGGGTTTTTCAGTTTTGTTCGGGTTTTTGGTTTTCGGTTTTTCGGTTTTTCGGGTTCGGTTCGGTTTGGATTTTGAACTAAATTCAGTTTTTCGGTTATGGTTCGGTTTTGGCAAAAAACTGAACCGAAACCCGAATGCACACCCTAAACATTTCCGTTCGCTTGACTCCACGATATATGGGGACCCCCAAGTAGAGGAAAGGGAACGTCCCGCGAGCAAATCCACCTTCAATTTGGATTGCATGCGCCCATTGCTCGTGTGCTTCGGCAATATAGAAATTACTTTTAGCGAGGTTGATCTGTTGCCCGGAGACTCCCTCATACCCATCAAAACATGCTCTAAGCCGGCGCAAAGGGTGTGCTGCTGCTTGGGTGAAAATAATAATATCATCGGCATAAGCTAAGTGGTTGATTTCCATGCACCTCCTGGAGGCTTTGAAGGTCATCTCCTTCTTGCCAAGAATGAGTTTGTCGAGGGCCGTGGAAAGATAATCTGCGACAATCACAAACAATGCCGGGGAGATGGGATCTCCTTGTCTGAGCCCACGAGTAGATTTGAAAAAACCCGCTGGGGCCCCATTAATAAGGACTGAGAACCAGCATGAGCTAATGCACCTTTCGATAATGTGTATCCAAACATCCGAAAAACCCATGCGCCGAAGTACCTTGATCAAAAAGCTCCATTGCACCCTATCATAAGCCTTGGCCATGTCGATCTTAATAGCCATGTTCGGTGCTGGGGAACACCTTGCTAACTCGTGGAACATCTCTTGAGCGAGAAGGACGTTGTCGTGTAGGAGCCGACCCTTCACGAAACCGCTCTGGTTAGGGGATATAACCTGAGGCAAAAAAGGCGCAAGGCGTGCGGTTAGTACTTTTGTAATAATCTTGTTAAGGACATTGCATAAGCTTATGGGTCGATAATCAGCCCATTTCTCGGGCGAGGCCTTCTTCGGGATAAGGGCATTGTTTGTAGACGTGACGCTTCGGGGCAGGTAGGCCCCAAGAAAGAACTGCTTTATGGCTTCCACAACGTCCGATCCAATGATCCCCCAACATGATCGATAGAAGACGGCCGAAGCATTCCGGGCCAGGTGCACTATCCCCGGATAGGAAATTTGGAGGATGATCATAAGTTTCTCTCGAATCATGATTGCATCGTTATTTAAAGCATTTTTAATTCTCCAGATCTAGTAGTCAGGATAGATTAGGTTTAATTTCTCAGGTCTAGTAGTTAAAACTCAACCCTCTCATTGCGTGGCAGCAGCCGAACCCTCCAAAGTGTTCTTAATGCATTCTAACCCTTCCATCCTCGTGGATTCGATCCCGACTTCCCTATACTAGCCAATAGTACAGAGGATTGAGGTTTTGAAGCAGGGTTGTTGTGACAACGACTGAATTCTGAAAGTTCATGATCTCCTAGACCCTGTACTCTAGCGAATCCTCTGGATCTAAGAGTTTATTTTTGCAAATACGTAGCATTCTTACGCCGACCGCACACAGCAGCACACACACTTCCCACGCTTCACATACTCTCTTCGTTCCACAAGAGTATACACTATATATTGGATATGAATTTTAATATACAATTAGTAAAGTAAGATAGAAATAAAAAAAATGAATTTAATTATAAGTAAAGGTCAATTTTGTTCCTAAACATATGACCAAAATACGAATTTGGTCCAAAATATTCACTTTTTGAAAACCAAGTCCATAACAAAGGAAGTGGTCCTTTTTTACGGTTCCGTCAAAAAACTAACGGTCATGCCACTGTGCAATTAGCATTGACCATTAGTTTTTTGACTGAACCGTCAAGAAAAGGACTATTTCGACGACATTTTCATTTGGTATGGACATGTTTTTCAAAAAGTGAATGTTTTGGACCAAATTCGTATTTTGGTCAAATGTTAAGGACCAAAAATGACATTTACTCTTTAATTATTATTAGTGGAAAATAAGTCGCACATATAAATGAGTTATCAAAATTAGGAAGTGCATATACTCTTATGAGACGAATTTAAAAAAAAAGGAGTGTAGTATTTAGAGATAACTAATTTAGTTTACAGTATAAAGCAGAAGGAATATATTGGGTTTTGCAAGATTTTAGCAAACGACGACCGCAATTGAAAGAGTAAAGGGCATAAGGAATATATTCTTTGTTTTTCTTCCTCCAGTTGGTTTTGTGTGCCTCTGTCTTCCTGGTCAGTTGCCCACATCCCGTGCCTTCCACATACATATTCCGTGTGGTTTTGGTTTTCGTAGTAAAGGTAATAGTAGGCTCAAGTGGGTTTCTAAGGATAGGTATATGTGTGTATTTTTTTTTTGTGAAAATATTTTATGAGGTGGGTGTTTCCTACTGCCCTTAAGACTTACTACTCACAGTTAGTTCGCCCTAACCATCATATGGTAGCCACTCTTATTTTTTTTAGTGCTAAGTAGAAAATGTTCTACTTTAGGCTTATCTCACTTTATAGAGGGTTGTGGCAATAGGCTATTAACTAGGTTTTTCCTTCATACTTACTCCATCTATACTAGCCAAGTTTAAGGGGCTGGTTTCCATTTTTGGGCATGTTTTGTTTCCCTCAGTCACCCTCGTTATCGGGAAAACCATGTTGAGTTTTAAGCTTGATTTTAACACATCCTAAGAAAGACTAAGACACTAAACTGACTCAGGTACACAAAACTCAACAAACACATTCATACATGCAGAGTGACCAATAACCTCCCCCCTCCCACTTCATCCGCGCTTGCCTCAAGCTTGTTTGGTGAAGTGGAAAAAAGGTTAATCAATCAAAAACTTCTCACACTTTGGCTATGCAATATGCTAAGTGTCAGAACAACATTAAAGCACATAAATCATGCTCACATGAAACAAAAAAGGCAAAAACATACTATATACCAAAAACTTCTCACACTTAGACTGTGCAACGGGCTAAGTGGGAGAAGGTATATGACTCAAGGAAAAACACAAAATAAAGAAAACTTCTAATCATCCTAAACACATATAACGTTGTAAACCCTCGTCTTCTCACACTTAGACTATGGAATAGACTAAGTGTTATGAATGAGGGTATACGCATGCTAAACATAACATAAAAACCGTACAAAAACATAAACAACACAACTAAAAAACTAAATATTACTGAAAATAAAAAGAAAGTTAATTGGGCAGTTGGTAGGGTCGGTCATCTTCTCCACTGGATCCTCCTTGGTCGGAGCCTTGTGCACTTTGTTGGGTTTTGGTGCCCCTTGCACAGTGGAAGTCATGCATAATCAAATAAATCATGCATACAGATCTATTTAACCGATTATGGGATCAATTAATCACACGTTAAACAATCAAGTGCGTGCAAGAATGCAGATCAAATCATGCTCAGGAAATAAAACCCTAATTCATGATTTCCTACGGTTTAGAATTACCGAACAGATTCTCCGAAGAATCGACGATTGCTTGCGCCTTCTCCACGTGAAGATCTTCGCACTCGACCACGAATCATCTAATCTGTATCCCGAACTCAGATAATGACCTTTGGGTGAGCAAAGCTTTTCATAATCAAAAATGACTTGATTAGAAAGAAGACAGAACTTCAGTTCTGTGTAGAATTGAAGAAACCGTCAACTCACGGAGGAGGGGAACGAAAATTATTAATTTAAAAATCATAAATCTCCTTTGGGATCCATGAAGGTTGGACTTGGGCCAAACCTGTTGGACTTTTACTAATTAAATTGAGCCCCAATTTAATTCAAATCCCAACAGAATATTATTATCATCCACTATAGTATAATAATATTGACTGTCCATCAAATCCCAAATTACGAGTAATTCGGGTTTTACCTCTTTAATTTATTATTTCTCGTGTTTAAGATATAAATATCCATTAATTAATTTAAGTCTCCTATTTGACTTTAATTACTTAATATCTTTTTCCAAGAGTTGTCTAGTTCAAAATCTTTATTTATTATTCTGGAATAAATTCCAATCGGTCGGGTTTCTGAATAATAAACCTTTTTGGAACACCTCTTGAGAATATTATCAAACTGGACTCACCCAGCACACGATTCATTGCAATAACAATACTAGCACCTCTAGACATTGATCACCACTACCCAAGATATAGGGATTCTTGGATTACAAAAAATCTGCACCATTTGATAAGTCAAAGTAGTGCATAATCAATGTCGTATGCTCAATGTTATGTCAACAATGATTAAGAAATAACAATCACTGAGACCTCGTCTTTCAGTAAATAACAAGAAAGATTTATCTCAACCTTTAGATCCTTCGGTGCTATACCATACCATGATCGTTTATTTCCTAAGGTAACGAAACATGCGGACTGACACTGCAACCTTTCGCGATAGGTAGCCAAAGCCTATCTAGGTTGTGAAATTCTATTTCTCTTCTACAAAGAACCGACTGTGTCACCTTCTGTGAACGTCGTTCACGACCAGTCTACTATGTAGAAGAATTAGACTTGTTTGCTTCTTATACATTTAAATGTTTGAGAAACATCTTATAAATGCATAAACAAACATCAATGCGATAAAATTACTTCTTCTCGCTTTGGGTTAAAAGTGGATTGTAGAGTTTATTGTATAAAAGCTATTATATCCGTACAACATGATCGAAATATACTTTTTAGTCTACCAATCCTAACAATCTCCCACTTATACTCAAAATAATGCTTTCGAGTATACCCACTGCCAAAACTCTCCCACTTATACTCTAAGCAGGTCTCGGACCATGATACATCGAACTACCATACTCTTCACCTCATGTGTAAAACATGTTGCCATATAGGCATTTTGTCAAAAATTTTGTCAAGTTGTTCTCTGATGATATCTTGGTAACCATAATGTCTCGTTGCGTACTTAATCCTTAATTAATTTCATATTTCCTCTCTATGTGATTGCTTAGCTTCATCGGCTCGTGTTTCCCTCGAGTTAGACTCATAACAAAATATAATACTCATACACATACTCGGAATCACGGTCAAAGCTATTAGGAAGTTACTAAGATGAATAACTATCTTATTAAACGCATAGAAATTTATTTTAATTTTATTGTTTTGAACAATGATTTTGTCTTCAGCTTTACTGGACAGTTTATGAATAATAAGTCTTTATTCTTGGTTATATATATGACATGTTAATTACCACGTGGAATAAAATAATTTAAAAAATTGAATTAAATTGTTAAGGAGTAATATAAAATTGAAAGGTAACAAATCAAACTTAGTAACTATATACTAAAATTAACACGAAAAATATATAACAATTAAAATAAAATAAATAAGGTAACTAAATCATGATATCCAAAATTCTCGGATATTACATTTAAATAAGGATGTAAATTTAGCTTAATCAAAATAAAAAATTATGATGGGTTATTTATTCATTCAGAGTCGCGTTAAAGACAAAACACCCTTTAAATGCAAAACGTAGAACCAAATAAAATAGTCTCTGCGTCACAATTAATATGACACACTTTCTTTTTTAATTTATCCCGACCAAGATGATACATTTATATTCTTGGTAACTTTCTCTCTCCAGTTAAATATACTACTCTCTTTCTTTTTCCGTTTAATACTTTCACCCACTCTTTTCTCTCTCCAATTAACCATATCAACCAACATCTCGTAAAATCATGTGTCATTTTAGCCAGAACGAAGGGAGTATGTAATTACAGGAGAATCTCTAAGATCATTATTAGTTCATTATAGTAAATTTGGATTTTAAGATTAACTAAACAATCTCGAGATGAAGTAGGTCATTTTATAATTTGAATTTCATATAGGAACTAACAACGAAATAACAATTACCTTAGATGTTCTCTTATTAGAATTAGTCTAAGGTTGAACGAAGTAACAATTACCTTAGATGTTCTCTTATTAGAATTAGTCTATAGGGTTGATCACGTTCCAATGCATGTAATTTTTATTTTTTTTCACGTGAAAATTAGCAAAACCGAAGGGGTTAAGTTCGAAAACATTAATTTATATTGAAGTTGAAATAAAGTATGAATTGAGAATTATGAATTGGGAATACAAGTGCTCGCCAAATATTCCCTGGTAGTAATATAGGTTTTAAGATAGTGACAAGAGTTTCTTTGCATTATCCAATTTTATGAAATGTTTCCGAAGGAAGACACGAGTTTGTCATGCATCGAATCGCTCGTGCTTGTTTTCCAATTTTGGCAGATGTCGTGGAAACAGTGGCGGACGCAGAAATAAATTTTGGTAGGACCTTCACTAAAATTTTATAATATATATATATATATAAAGGTGTGATCAAATACAAACCCCTATCTATAATACAAACTACAAACTTTAATCCCACACACTCCTTGTAACTAATCAACGGTTAACAATGAGATTCATATGTCAATGTCAACGCCTAATTCAAATTCTGTCACTTGGGGTGTCACGCCCGCATTTCCTAAGGATAGGAAGTACGGTGGACCGCGACTAGGGGGGGAATAAAGAAGCGGGGAAGAAAGGGGGTAACAAGAATATTTGACCCAAATCATTTAAAAAGGAAGTTCACTTTTAAACATTGTACTTAAGACGACATTACAAAAGTTAAAGTATTCAGAGTTTAAAGGAAAACATTGTATCGGACTACAAGCAGCGGAAAGACCAAAAGACAGATGCTGCCATGTATGACGACACGACACCATCCAAAAGACCAAATAAAAATACTATTTCAGCTTTGGCTGCTCAACATCCGTCATCCCCATCGTCGCTCAACCTGCACATTAAGAAAACAACATGCAGGGCTGAGTACTTATGCACTCAGTGGACACACGCCAAAAACATAGTTTGTCATGCCATAACAGTGTAACATTGGGGTTTTGAGTATAATGAAAATAACCCAAGTACACAAAATACATTTCATAAATTCGACTGCGCAGTCATTTTCCGATATTGCCACCCTTATTCCCTCATTCATACACTATCTGATCCAACCCATGACAAGGGGCGTGGCCACACCCCAGGTCATCTAGACCGGCCAACTTGCTCTCAGATGGCACCCAGTCTCGTGTACACTAGCCTGAGGGTTCGCAGCCCAACAGACCCGAATTCGATTAAACATATGTGGTAAACCACTTCAGATAGGTTTCAAAATAAAACAGTTGGCAAGACAAACAGTTCACCTCCATAAAAACATTTCCGGAACAAAGTCCGTATTAAAGATATCCCACAGTATATTAGGATAGGAAAGCCCACCTCGATTGCTTAGCTTTTAAAACAGTTCCCTTCAACCACACTTTCCTCGAAAAAGATCACCCTTTTGAAAGATAAATAATATCATGATTAGAGTCAAGGTAAACGAGGTTTAAACGACAATGCATGATTCCTACGTGGACGACTTCAACATCTAGCACGTTACACGTACATACACTTAACCACATATTACAAAACAAACACACATAGTCACACGTTCGAAACACACCCCGCACGCAAACGACGTACCCAAAACGCGCACACGACACACGAACACAGCACTCCAAGTCCTGGCATACCCTTACTGTGCAACGGCTCACTTGGCTCGGAAAGGTTCGGAAAAAGCTCGGAAAAAGGATCGGCGTCTCGGCCTGGCTCGGTGTCTCGGCCGCCTGGCTCGGCACCTCGGCCGACCGTCTCGGCCGCCTGGCTCGGCACCTCGGCCGACCGTCTCGGCCGCCTGGCTCGGCACCTCGGCCGCCTGGCTCGGCACCTCGGCCGACCGTCTCGGCGCCTGGCTCGGACCTCGGCCGCCTGTCTGCACAGCTCGCACCTGTCTCGGCACAGCTCGGCACTGTCTCGGCACAGCCGGCACCTGTCTCGGCACAGCTCGGCACCTGTCTCGGCACAGCTCGGCACCTGTCTCGGCTCAGCTCGGCACCTGTTCGCACAGCTCAGCACTCGGCGACCATCTCGTCCGTCCGGCTCGGCACTCGGCGCCGACCTCTCGCGCTCGCCGCCTGTTCGGCACCTCGGCCGACCGTCTCGGCCGTCCGGCTCGGCACCTCGACGACCGTCTCGGCCGTCCGCTCGGCACCTCGGCCGACCACTCGCCGTGCTGTCGGCGCCTAATTTACACCCCTTTTCCTCTGACCCCCGATTCTCAAACCCTATACGACAAACACACCACGCATTCTACATCCCAAAACACACCCAAACACCTGGGATCATCCCTTCCAGACTTCCACCAAATCTGCCCTAGGCTGAACCCAACAACTCTCGGCCAACACACGAAAACTCTCGAACCAAACACTGATTCCTCCGAGCCATCTCTTGGCCAAACACACCCACATTCATCACAAAAACCTATCACTCAGAAACACGCCACCTGCACATGAAAACATCTCCCAAAAACATACAACTCGCGAACTGCGCAGTTTACTTGCAAAAATCATAATAAAATCATACGACATCCAATGAAGCTGAAATTTACACCCACAAAGACACATAACTTTACACAGTTCAAAATTTCGTACCCAACGGAGATCGTTTGCTTAGTTAAAAAGGGGTCGGAACCCACTGCCAGTTACTATCAAAAACATGCTTCACACAGACACATCATCCACAAACCTATTCAGCACCTAACCCTCCAAAACGTCCTATATGCATGAGGTTTCGAAATTAACAAGGGTTAGGGGTTACCTTTCTCCGAATAGTTTCGAAACGTAGGTCAAAGCTTCCCTACTCCGATTTCAAAACGGTACGCAGAGTTTGCTACCTTAATGAAATCAGGAATCAATGAGAGGGAGTAAGAGGGAGGTAAAAACCGAGAGGGGAGAAGAGGGAGACTTACCAGAGAGAGATAACTTTGCGAGAGAGAGAGCGAGCAAGAGAATGAGAGAGACCGAAGAGGGAAAGAGATTGGAAAAGGGAAAAGAATCGGTTAAGAGGGAGTGGGGGAGGTTGAGAAAATAGTGGGGAGAGGGGAGGGGTTTTTTTGAAAAGCCGAGAGAATTAGGGAGGGAGGAATTTAATTTGTTATTTAGGATTTTAATTCTAGCTTAATTAGTTAATCACTTTTAATGCTAGGTAAAAAACACCCCATCCGCAACAATAGTGTAAAGCAATTAATATTTCCACACCATATATTAAGCACAAACATAAGACATTCATTAAATTAAAGAACAAAAACCACAAGATCTCGGATATTACATTCCTCACCTTAACAAAATTTTCTCCCGAAATTTGTTAGATCACTCAAACAGCTCTGAAACTTCTCTCTCATCTTATTTCTAATTCCCATGTTGCTTCTTCGATTCCATGATTCCTCCACCGTACTTTCACCGAAGCGATTGACTTATTCCTCAATTCTTGCACTCTTCGATCCACAATGGCCTCGGGCTTCTCCTCATAGCTTAGATCGGGATTTAGGACCATCATTTCTTCTTGGTGAACGATGTGTGTGGGGTCATACACATACTTCCTCAATTGTGACACATGGAAGACGTTGTGCACATTTCCGAAGCTTGGTGGTAGGGCCAATCTGTATGCTACCCGCCGACTCTATCCAAAATCTCGTATGGACCGATAAATCGGGTCTCAGCTTTCCTTTCACTCCAAAACGAGTTATTCCCTTAGAAGGGGAAACTTTCAAAAAGACCTTTTCCCCGACCTCGAACTGTAAATCGGTCCTTCGAACATCCGCATAAGATTTCTGTCGATCTTGTGCCTCCTTGATCCTCCCACGGATTTGTCGGACAATCTCTATCATTTCTTCCACAGAGTCTGGTCCGAGAATTCTTCTCTCACCCACTTCATCCCAATAAAGTGGCGATCTACACTTCTTTCCATACAAGGCCTCATATGGGGCCATCTTGATAGTCGCCTGGTAACTATTATTGTAAGCGAACTCTACCAAGGGCAACACTTCTTCCCACCCCAGCCTCGATCTAGCACCACGGCTCGTAGCATGTCCTCCAATGCTTGTATCGTTCTCTCCGACTGCCCGTCGGTTTGCGGGTGGAACGCTGTACTGAAATTCAACTTAGTCCCCAACTCGCGCTGCAGGCTTGTCCAAAATCTAGAAGTGAATTTAGCATCACGATCAGATGTGATTGTCGCTGGAACTCCATGCAAGCGTAATAATTTCCCGTACATAGACCTTAGCCAACTGATCGGATCCATAAGTGGCACGAACCGGCACAAAATGGGCAGATTTGGTGAGGCGATCTATAATCACCCAAATCACCGTGTTCCTCGCGGGATTTTGGCAGTCCTACACAAAGTCCATTGCAATATGTTCCCATTTCCATTCCGGAATCTCGAGGGGTTGCAATTTCCCATAGGGCCGTTGGTGTAGCGCCTTTACTTGTTGACATGCTAGGCATCTCTCCACAATGCCGCAACATGCTTTTTCATACCGTTCACCAAAACTGTCTTTTCAAGTCTTGATACATTTTGGTGCTCCCTGGATGAGCAGCGTATGGGGTTTCATGTGCTTCTCTCATGATTTCCATCCTCAGGCCTTCATCCTTAGGCACACACAACCTTCCCTTGTATGTGAGACCATTATCCGCTGCCTCACGAAAATTTCCGAGTTCACCCGTCCTCACTTCTGAGCGAATTTTTCTAGTAACGTATCTCCGGTTGAGCTTCTACAATTCTGGCTCTTAAGTCGGGTTCCATCACCAACGTGGCTACTATCCCTTCCACAGTCGGGCATTCTCACCACTTCCAAGCGCATCTTACTGAACTCTTGGATTATACTCTCTCGATAGTAAGAAAGGTGGCCAGCTGAGATTGAGACTTCCTACTAAGAGCATCGGCCACTACGTTTGCTTTTCCCGGATGGTAATTTATACCACAATCGTAGTCCTTTACCAACTCGAGCCACCTACGTTGGCGCATGTTCAACTCCTTTTGCTCAAAGAAGTACTTTAGACTCTTATGGTCCGTGTATATCTCACAACGGACTCCATAAAGATGATGTCTCCAGATCTTCAAAGCATGTACCACAGCTGCCAGTTCCAAGTCATGCGTCGGATAATTCAGTTCATGGGGCTTCAATTGTCTCGATGCATATGCAATCACTTTCCCCTTCTGCATAAGCACACATCCCAGTCCCACCTTCGACGCATCCGTATATACCGCATAGTCAGTCTCTGGCTCCGGCACAGCTAGGATTGGTGCGGTGGTCAATTTCTCCTTCAACAACTGAAAGCTCGCCTCACATTCTGGCGTCCAAATCATCTTGACTCCCTTTTTCAGTTGTTGCGTCATTGGCCTTGCTATCTTCGAGAATCCCTCGATGAATCTTCGATAATAGCCCGCCAGTCTAAAAAGCTTCGGATTTCGTTTTGTGTAGAAGTGACTTCCACTCCTGCACCGCTTCTACCTTGGCCGGATCTACACGAATTCCATCTGAAGTTACTACATGTCCAAGAAAATTTACTTCCTTGAGCCAAAACTCGCATTTACTGAACTTGGCATATAGTTTCTCGTCCCTTAGAGTTGCTAGGACGGTTCTCAAGTGCTCTTTGTGCTCCTCCTCGTTCTTTGAGTAAACAAGCACGTCATCGATGAAAACCAGGACAAACCGATCCAGAAATGGATGGAACACGCGGTTCATAAGGTCCATGAACACTGCCGGGGCGTTCGTCAGTCCAAAAGGCATTACAACGAACTCATAATGACCATATCTTGTTCGAAAAGCTGTCTTGGGTACATCTTCTCGCCGAACCCTCAGCTGATGGTACCCAGACCTCAAATCCATCTTAGAGAAGACTCCTGCCCCTCGAAGTTGGTCAAACAAGTCGTCTATCCTTGGTAGTGGATACTTGTTCTTCAGCGTTAGTTTGTTTAGCTCCGATAGTCGATGCACATCCTCATCGTTCCATCCTTCTTCTTTACAAACAACACTGGTGCTCCCCATGGTGACACGCTAGGTCTAATGAATCCAATTCCAGTAGCTCTTGCAGTTGCACCTTAAGCTCCTCCAACTCTTTTGGCGCCATTCTATAAGGTGCTTTGGATATTGGTGCCGATCCGGGCTCCAGATCGATCGTGAATTCTACTTGCCTGTCGGGTGGGGGTCCCGGCAATGCATCGGGGAAGACATCGGGATATTCACTCACTATCGCCACATCTTCTATCTTCCTGTCTTTCTTCTCCTCCCCATTCAAATAAACAAGGTACGCTGGACATCCCTTCTCATCATGTAGTGGCTTGCAGCGCAGAGATAATGGACTTGCGTCGGCTCATTGGGACTCCGTGAAACTTCATCGGCTTTTCGGGGGTTTCAACGAATTTTCCTTTCTCTACAATGAAGGGTAACGTGTTCTCCGCTAACCAATCCATGCCAAGATTATGTCTACGCTACCATCGTCATTACTTGCAAATTATAAGCCACTAAAACTGAGTTCACCTATTCCAAAGTTCACACATGCACAAGATCGGGATATATCTATAGTCCCGCCTACCGGTGAGGTCACACTCATAGTGGGTTCGGTCTTAACAGTAGGTAATTCCAAAGTATCCACACAAGACGTTGATATAAAGGAATGCGACGCACCCGTATCAAACAAGACAACTATAGGCATATTGAGAAGTGTGCCCATACCTCTGCCAAGTTTCCTTGCTCAAAGGTTTCTTTCCCGTTTGCCGGCTGTTTCCCTTCAAGGCGTAGGCCCTTGCTTGCGATGGTAATCCTTGGCGGCGTTGTTGCGGTGGAGGTGCAGGTAGTGCCTGGGATTGTGGACGGAAACCTAGCTGGTTCTGTCTCGTTCCCGTTCCCATGTGCTTGTTTGGGCAATTTCGGATGTAGTGGCCACTCCCACCACAGTTGAAGCACCTAGGGTCTCGACACTCCCGGCGTGGTACTTAAGCACCTTCCACATTGAGGGTTCCTCGGCGGAAAGTTTGCCCTCGGTTGGAAAGTATTCTGTCTCCCGCCATTGTAGGGTGGGTTCCTCATGTGTTGTGGCCTCTTACCACCATACTGAGCCTGGTCACCATCCCACCTCCTCTTCTCTTGGTGGCCCGGCTGAGCTTGTAGAGGTGTCGCGTTTGTTGTTGCCACAACTCTTGGCTTAGGGAGTGCATCTTCCACGTCCAGTGCACAAGTCAAGATCTCCGAGTAGGAGAGTTCTCCTCGACAGGCCAATGCGGCCTTTATCTCATCTCTGAGCCCGGCCCGGAACTTCACCGCCCATTTCTCATCGGTGTCCATCATCTCGGGCGCATATCGTGCCATCTGGCGCGAGGGCTCGGTCATACTCGGTTACAGTCATTCAGCCTTGGCTTAGTGTGTGGAACTCTACCACCTTGGCCGTCTGTACGTCTTTGGAACATACTTGTTATCGATCTCTACTTTAAACTCCTCCCATGTTAGCGCCTCCAGGCGTGCAGGATCCATAGTTCTCTGCCGAGTCTCCCACCAGTAATCGGCAGCACCTAACAGTTGAAAGTAGCACCGCAATGCGCTCCCTATCTGTGCACTCCATGACCCTGAAGATACGCTCGAGGCCGCGTATCCACTCTTCCGCTTTGGATGGGTCTCCTTGTCGTCAAATTTTGGGATTCTGCCTTGAGACGTAACTAATGAATCTTTCTTGTTGAGGCGGGGGTGGAGGTGGTGGTGGCGGGTGGTGTGAGGTGGTGCCTCCACGTGGGGTTCTTGTCGTGGTTGGCGTGCACGTCTTGGCGGCATTCTGATTCAATATCCAAAAGTGTTACTACAATTCTCATCCAAAATTACCACTTTCTCAAAATTTTCTTATAAATCATGTAGTATAAGATGCAACACATAGGATATAAATCAAAATCAAAATTCTCATTAAAAGAAAGAAGGCCAACATTGTTCCCAAGAGCAGATCGTACAGAAAGCAAAAACTGAAAAGACAACGAACTATTCCAATTCTAGACTACGACTCTATCATCCTCATCCATAGGCCCTTCCTCCGGGTCTTCGTCGTCGTCCTCCTCGGAGTTCCCTGGCAGAGCCTCCTCATAAACATCTTCATACCCTTGTTCACCCTCGTACATGCTCACATACTTGTCCTGATACACGACCCTCTCTTCCACCTCCTGTGGGGGCTGCTCCTCTCGAGAGTCCACCAGTGCACAATACACGCTTTCCGAAAGCCAGCCATGTCACCCACCATGTCATCGGTAGCGGGCTCATGCCACGTGTACCTCCTCGCCGTTCTTTCGGCCCACTCCTTCCAGCTATCGGGAAGCAAATCTATTAGCTTCTCAATGCCGTCATGCTCTGTCACTCCGAACTCCTGAGCTGCCTCCAGAGGGTGTCGAAGTGTGCCACGACTCGATCAACGGTACATGATCCTTCTTCCGGTACACTCTATAATCTCTGAGCACCCTCTGTGCCCTAAGTCTATCGCGATCACTCCGTCGCGGGGTTCGGAACATACGCGCCATCTATAGAAAAAAACGAAAACAACCGCCTCGCGTATAAAAACAGAGTACATAACCGAAGAAGAGAAGAGAGAGAGTGTATGCACGTATCGCTGTTCTAACCCAAACCCGCTGTGTTCAAAGGCCAAAAGCTCTTATCTATCATAGGTCCAAGAAGCACTAGTGAAATTCTATCACGTCTAAGTTCAAACATTCAAAAGGCCAACACATACTCACATAAAAGCTCACATCAACATTCACGTCATCAATCATCACACATCAGCCACATGCTTTCATATAAGTTCATCATACATCAACAGTTCATAACACCATAACAGTTCATAACTCAAATAATTTCCAACTTTTCCACATCACGTTGTACCCTTCCACATGTCTCAACATTTACTTAAACTTTACATAAAACATTTTCAACACCAAAATCACAATTCCTCCACTTCCATATACTTTCCAAAATTTCGAATTTTCATTACCTCATTTCAGGTTGAGTGCGATGAGTCGGATGTTGAGCCAATGACACTTTTGAAAACTTACTCCAGTCAGAAAAAGAATTTTTTTTGGGTCCAGAGCAGAAAGAGAAAACCTAGGCTTGATACCACTCTGTCACGCCCGCATTTCCTAAGGATAGGAAGTACGGTGGACCGCGACTAGGGGGGGAATAAAGAAGCGGGGAAGAAAGGGGGTAACAAGAATATTTGACCCAAAACATTTAAAAGGAAGTTCACTTTTAAACATTGTACTTAAGACGACATTACAAAAGTTAAAGTATTCAGAGTTTAAAGGAAAAACATTGTATCGGATACAAGCAGCGGAAAGACCAAAGACAGATGCTGCCATGTATGACGACACGACACCATCCAAAAGACCAAATAAAAATACTATTTCAGCTTTGGCTGCTCAACATCCGTCATCCCCATCGTCGCTCAACCTGCACATTAAGAAAAACAACATGCAGGGCTGAGTACTTATGCACTCAGTGGACACACGCCAAAACATAGTTTGTCATGCCATAACAGTGTAACATTGGGGTTTTGAGTATAATGAAAATAACCCAAGTACACAAAATACATTTCATAAATTCGACTGCGCAGTCATTTTCCGATATTGCCACCCTTATTCCCTCATTCATACACTATCTGATCCAACCATGACAAGGGGCGTGGCCACACCCAGGTCATCTAGACGGCCAACTTGCTCTCAGATGGCACCCAGTCTCGTGTACACTAGCCTGAGGGTTCGCAGCCCAACAGACCCGAATTCGATTAAACATATGTGGTAAACCACTTCAGATAGGTTTCAAAATAAACAGTTGGCAAGACAAACAGTTCACCTCCATAAAAACATTTCCGGAACAAAGTCCGTATTAAAGATATCCCACAGTATATTAGGATAGGAAGCCCACCTCGATTGCTTAGCTTTTAAAACAGTTCCCTTCAACCACACTTTCCTCGAAAAAGATCACCCTTTTGAAAGATAAATAATATCATGATTAGAGTCAGGGAAACGAGGTTTAAACGACAATGCATGATTCCTACGTGGACGACTTCAACATCTAGCACGTTACACGTACATACACTTAACCACATATTACAAAACAAACACACAAAGTCACACGTTCGAAACCACCCCGCACGCAAACGACGTACCAAAACGCGCACACGACACACGAACACAGCACTCCAAGTCCTGGCATACCTTACTGTGCAACGGCTCACTTGGCTCGGAAAGGTTCGGAAAAAGCTCGGAAAAAGGATCGGCGTCTCGGCTGGCTCGGTGTCTCGGCGCCTGGCTCGGCACCTCGGCCGACCGTCTCGGCCGCCTGGCTCGGCCCTCGGCCGACGTCTCGGCCGCCTGGCTCGGCACCTCGGCCCTGGCTCGGCACCTCGGCCGACCGTCTCGGCCCGCTGGCTCGGCACTCGGCCGCCTGTCTCGGCACAGCTCGGCACCTGTCTCGGCACAGCTCGGCACCTGTCTCGGCACAGCTCGGCACCTGTCTCGCACAGCTCGGCACCTGTCTCGGCTCAGCTCGGCACCTGTCTCGGCACAGCTCGGCACCTCGGCCGACCATCTCGGCCGTCCGGCTCGGCACCTCGGCCGACCGTCTCGGCCGCCTGTTCGGCACCTCGGCCGACCGTCTCGGCCGTCCGGCTCGGCACCTCGACGACCGTCTCGGCCGTCCGGCTCGGCACCTCGGCCGACCACCTCGGCCGTCTGCTCGGCGCCTAATTTACACCCCTTTTCCTCTGACCCCGATTCTCAAACCCTATACGACAAACACACCACGCATTCTACATCCCAAAACACACCAAACACCTGGGATCATCCCTTCCAGACTCTCCACAAATCTGCCCTAGGCTGAACCCAACAACTCTCGGCCAACACACACGAAAACTCTCGAACCAAACACTGATTCCTCCGAGCCATCTCTTGGCCAAACACACCCACATTCATCACAAAACCTATCACTCAGAAACACGCCACTTGCACATGAAAACATCTCCAAAAACATACAACTCGCGAAACTGCGCAGTTTACTTGCAAAATCATAATAAATCATACGACATCCAATGAAGCTGAAATTTACACACCACACAAAGGACACATTAACCTTTACACAGTTCAAAATTCGTACCCAACGGAGATCGTTTGCTTAGTTAAAAAGGGGTCGGAACCACTGTCAGTTACCAACAAAGACATGCTTCACACAGACACATCATCCCACAACCTATTCAGCACCTAAACCCTCCAAAACGTCCTATATGCATGAGGTTTCGAAAATTAACAAGGGTTAGGGTTACCTTTCTCCGAATAGTTCGAAACGTAGGTCAAAGCTTCCCTACTCCGATTTCAAAACGGTACGCGAGAGTTTGCTACCTTAATGAAATCAGGAATCAATGAGAGGGAGTAAGAGGGAAGGTAAAAAACGAGAGGGAGAAGAAGGGAGACTTACCAGAGAGAGAGTAACTTTGCGAGAGAGAGAGCGAGCAAGAGAATGAGAGAGACCGAAGAGGAAAGAGATTGGAAAAGGGGAAAAGAATCGGTTAAGAGGGAGTGGGGGAGGTTGAGAAATAGTGGGAAGAGGGGGAGGGGTTTTTTTTTGAAAAGCCGAGAGAATTAGGGAGGGAGGAATTTAATTTGTTATTTAGGATTTTAATTCTAGCTTAATTAGTTAATCACTTTTAATGCTAGGTAAAAACACCCCATCCGCAACAATAGTGTAAAGCAATTAATATTTCCACACCATATATAAGCACAACACATAAGACATTCATTAAATTAAAGAACCAAAACCACAAGATCTCGGATTTACAAGGGAATTGTCAATGTCAACGCCTAAACAAATTCTGTCACTGGGGGAATGCCAACAATGTCAAGCATGCATGGACTCTTCTTCGTTCATTCATTCTTCCATCAACATGTGAGTTTTTTCACAGTTGAGTCGGAATGTCGAGAAAACATAGTCTAATATGTATGATTTTTAATCTTGACCGTCATTTTTTCTCTCATCCAATGAATAAAATATGTAGAGTTCTAGTTCTACACTTAAGAATGGTCTATCTTTACGCAACCCTTATATATAGGATTGTGATCAAGATAGAACCATTCTTAAACGTAGAACCATTCTTAAACGTAGAACAGATGCCAAACGAGCTCGTTAGTCTTTTAATCCAATGGTGTTGATTTGCACATCAACTTCCCATTATACCACAAAGTATTATTAATGGGTGAATGCAGAGAAGTGAAAAAATAAAGCATGCATGGACTCTTCTTCGTTTCATTCATTCTTCCATCAACATGTGAGTTTTTTCACATGTTGAGTCCGGAATGTCGAGAAAACATAGTCTAAATATGTATGATTTTTAATCTTGACCGTCATTTTTCCTCATCCAATGAATAAAATATGTAGTTCTAGGTTCTACACTTAAGAATGGTTCTATCTTTAACGCCACCCTATATATATAGATTGTGATCAAGATAGAACCATTCTTAAACGTAGAACCATTCTTAAACGTAGAACAGATGCCAAACGGAGCTCGTTAGATCTTTTAATCCAATGGTGTTGATTTGCACAGCAACTTCCCATTACAACCCAAAAGTATTATTAATGGGTGAATGCAGAGAAGTGAAAAATAAAGCATGCATGGACTCTTCTTCGTTTCATTCATTCTTCATCAACATGTGAGTTTTTTCACATGTTGAGTCCGGAATGTCGAGAAACATAGTCTAATATGTATGATTTTTAATCTTGACCGTCATTTTTCCTCATCCAATGAATAAAATATGTAGAGTTCTAGGTTCTACACTTAAGAATGGTTCTATCTTTAATGCAACCCTATATATATATAGGATTGTGATCAAGATAGAACCATTCTTAAACGTAGAACCATTCTTAAACGTAGAACAAATGCCAAACGGAGGTCGTTAGATCTTTTAATCCAATGGTGTTGATTTGCACAACAACTTCCCATTACAACCAAAAGTATTATTAATGGTGAATGCAGAGAAGTGAAAAATAAGCATGCATGACTCTTCTTCGTTTCATTCATTCTTCATCAACATGTGAGTTTTTTTCAATGTTGAGTCCGGAATGTCGAGAAAACATAGTCTAATATGTTGATTTTTATCTTGACCGTCATTATTTTCCTATCCAATGAATAAAATATGTAGAGTTCTAGGTTCTACACTTAAGAATGGTTCTATCTTTAACGCAACCCATAGGATTGTGATCAAGATAGAACCATTCTTAAACGTAGAACCATTCTTAAACGTAGAACAAATGCCAAACGGAGGTCGTTAGATCTTTTAATCCAATGGTGTTGATTTGCACAACAACTTCCCATTACAACCAAAACTATTATTAATGGGTGAATGCAGATAAGTGAAAAAATAAAGCATGCATGGACTCTTCTTCGTTTCATTCATTCTTCCATCAACATGTGA
>NC_056042.1:28566651-28586626 GCF_004379255.2 Salvia splendens | reverse complement strand
TAGGAAAGCCCACCTCGATTGCTTAGCTTTTAAAACAGTTCCCTTCAACCACACTTTCCTCGAAAAGATCACCCTTTGAAAGATTAAATAATATCATGATTAGGAGTCAGGTAAACGAGGTTTAAACGACAATGCATGATTCCTACGTGGACGACTTCAACATCTAGCACGTTACACGTACATACACTTAACCACATATTACAAAACAAACATACATAGTCACACGTTCGAAACACACCCCGCACGCAAACGACGTACCCAAAACGCGCACACGACACACGAACACAGCACTCCAAGTCCTGGATAACCCTTACTGTGCAACGGCTCACTTGGCTCGGAAAGGTTCGGAAAAAGCTCGGAAAAAGGATCGGCGTCTCGGCCTGGCTCGGTGTCTCGGCCGCCTGGCTCGCACCTCGGCCGACCGTCTCGGCCGCCTGGCTCGGCACCTCGGCCGACCGTTCTCGGCCGCCTGGCTCGGCACCTCGGCCCTGGCTTCGGACACCTCGGCCGACCGTCTCGGCGCCTGGCTCGGCACCTCGCCCGCTGTCTCGGCACAGCTCGGCACCTGTCTCGGCACAGCTCGGCACTTGTCTCGGCACAGCTCGGCACCTGTCCGCACAGCTCGGCACCTGTCTCGGCACAGCTCGGCACCTGTCTCGGCTCAGCTCGGCAGTTCGGCAGAGCTCGGCACCTCGGCCGACCATCTCGGCCGTCGGCTCGGCACCTCGGCCGACCGTCTCGGCCGCTGTTCGGCACCTCGGCCGACCGTCTCGCCGTCCGGCTCGGCACCTCGACCGACCGTCTCGGCCGTCCGGCTCGGCACCTCGGCCGACCACCTCGGCCGTCTGCTCGGCGCCTAATTTACACCCCTTTTCCTCTGACCCCCGATTCTCAAACCCTATACGACAATCACACCACGCATTCTACGTCCCAAAAACACACCCAAACACCTGGGATCATCCCTTCCAGACTCTCCACAAATCTGCCCTAGGCTGAACCCAACAACTCTCGGCCAACACACACGAAAACTCTCGAACCAAACACTGATTCCTCCGAGCCATCTCTTGGCCAAACACACCCACATTCATCACAAAAACCTATCACTCAGAAACACGCCACTTGCACATGAAAACATCTCCCAAAAACATACAACTCGCGAAACTGCGCAGTTTACTTGCAAAAATCATAATAAAATCATACGACATCCATGAAGCTGAAATTTACACACCACACAAAGGACACATTAACCTTTACACAGTTCAAAATTCGTACCCAACGGAGATCGTTTGCTTAGTTAAAAAGGGGTCGGAACCCACTGTCAGTTACCAACAAAGACATGCTTCACACAGACACATCATCCCACAACCTATCAGCACCTAAACCCTCCAAAACGTCCTATATGCATGAGGTTTCGAAAATTAACAAGGGTTAGGGGTTACCTTTCTCCGAATAGTTCGAAACGTAGGTCAAAGCTTCCTACTCCGATTTCAAAACGGTACGCGAGAGTTTGCTACCTAATGAAATCAGGAATCAATGAGAGGGAGTAAGAGGGAAGGTAAAAAACGAGAGGGAGAAGAAGGAGACTTACCAGAGAGAGAGTAACTTTGCGAGAGAGAGAGCGGCGAGAGAATGAGAGAGACCGAAGAGGAAAGAGATTGGAAAAGGGGAAAAGAATCGGTTAAGAGGGAGTGGGGGAGGTTGAGAAATTAGTGGGGAGAGGGGGAGGGTTTTTTTTTGAAAAGCCGAGAGAATTAGGGAGGGAGGAATTTAATTTGTTATTTAGGATTTTAATTCTAGCTTAATTAGTTAATCACTTTTAATGCTAGGTAAAAACACCCCATCCGCAACAATAGTGTAAAGCAATTAATATTTCCACACCATATATTAAGCACAACACATAAGACATTCATTAAATTAAAGAACCAAAAACCACAAGATCTCGATATTACACATTCCTCCCACCTTAACAAAATTTCGTCCCGAAATTTGTTAGATCACTCAAACAGCTCTGGAAACTTCTCTCTCATCTTATCTTTAATTCCCATGTTGCTTCTTCGACTCCATGATTCCTCCACCGTACTTTCACCGAAGCAATTGACTTATTCCTCAATTCTTGCACTCTTCGATCCACAATGGCCTCGGGCTTCTCCTCATAGCTTAGATCGGGATTTAGGACCATCATTTCTTCTTGGTGAACGATGTGTGTGGGTCATACACATACTTCCTCAATTGTGACACATGGAAGACGTTGTGCACATTTCCGAAGCTTGGTGGTAGGGCCAATCTGTATGCTACCACGCCGACTCTATCCAAAATCTCGTATGGACCGATAAATCGGGGTCTCAGCTTTCCTTTCACTCCAAAACGAGTTATTCCCTTAGAAGGGGAAACTTTCAAAAAGACCTTTTCCCCGACCTCGAACTGTAAATCGGTCCTTCGAACATCCGCATAAGATTTCTGTCGATCTTGTGCCTCCTTGATCCTCCCACGGATTTGTCGGACAATCTCTATCATTTCTTCCACAGAGTCTGGTCCGAGAATTCTTCTCTCACCCACTTCATCCCAATAAAGTGGCGATCTACACTTCTTTCCATACAAGGCCTCATATGGGGCCATCTTGATAGTCGCCTGGTAACTATTATTGTAAGCGAACTCTACCAAGGGCAATACTTCTTCCCAACCCCAGCCTCGATCTAGCACCACGGCTCGTAGCATGTCCTCCAATGCTTGTATCGTTCTCTCCGACTGCCCGTCGGTTTGCGGGTGGAACGCTGTACTGAAATTCAACTTAGTCCCCAACTCGCGCTGCAGGCTTGTCCAAAATCTAGAAGTGAATTTAGCATCACGATCAGATGTGATTGTCGCTGGACTCCATGCAAGCGTATAATTTCCCGTACATATACCTTAGCCAACTGATCGGATCCATAAGTGGCACGAACCGGCACAAAATGGGCAGATTTGGTGAGGCGATCTATAATCACCCAAATCACCGTGTTCCCTCGCTGGGATTTTGGCAGTCCTACCACAAAGTCCATTGCAATATGTTCCCACTTCCATTCCGGAATCTCGAGGGGTTGCAATTTCCCATAGGGCCGTTGGTGTAGCGCCTTTACTTGTTGACATGCTAGGCATCTCTCCACAAATGCCGCAACATGCTTTTTCATACCGTTCCACCAAAACTGTCTTTTCAAGTCTTGATACATTTTGGTGCTCCTGGATGAGCAGCGTATGGGGTTTCATGTGCTTCTCTCATGATTTCCATCCTCAGGCCTTCATCCTTAGGCACACACAACCTTCCCTTGTATGTGAGACCATTATCCGCTGCCTCACGAAAATTTCCGAGTTCACCCGTCCTCACTTCTGAGCGAATCTTTTCTAGTAACGTATCTCGCCGTTGAGCTTCTACAATTCTGGCTCTTAAGTCGGGTTCCATCACCAACGTGGCTACTATCCCTTCCACAGTCTCGGGCATTCTCACCACTTCCAAGCGCATCTTACTGAACTCTTGGATTATACTCTCCTCGATAGTAAGAAAGGTGGCCAGCTGAGATTGAGACTTCCTACTAAGAGCATCGGCCACTACGTTTGCTTTTCCCGGATGGTAATTTATACCACAATCGTAGTCCTTTACCAACTCGAGCCACCTACGTTGGCGCATGTTCAACTCCTTTTGCTCAAAGAAGTACTTTAGACTCTTATGGTCCGTGTATATCTCACAACGGACTCCATAAAGATGATGTCTCCAGATCTTCAAAGCATGTACCACAGCTGCCAGTTCCAAGTCATGCGTCGGATAATTCAGTTCATGGGGCTTCAATTGTCTCGATGCATATGCAATCACTTTCCCCTTCTGCATAAGCACACATCCCAGTCCCACCTTCGACGCATCCGTATATACCGCATAGTCAGTCTCTGGCTCCGGCACAGCTAGGATTGGTGCGGTGGTCAATTTCTCCTTCAACAACTGAAAGCTCGCCTCACATTCTGGCGTCCAAATCATCTTGACTCCCTTTTTCAGTTGTTGCGTCATTGGCCTTGCTATCTTCGAGAATCCCTCGATGAATCTTCGATAATAGCCCGCCAGTCCTAAAAAGCTTCGGATTTCGTTTTGTGTAGAAGGTGACTTCCACTCCTGCACCGCTTCTACCTTGGCCGGATCTACACGAATTCCATCTGAAGTTACTACATGTCCAAGAAAATTTACTTCCTTGAGCCAAAACTCGCATTTACTGAACTTGGCATATAGTTTCTCGTCCCTTAGAGTTGCTAGGACGGTTCTCAAGTGCTCTTTGTGCTCCTCCTCGTTCTTTGAGTAAACAAGCACGTCATCGATGAAAACCAGGACAAACCGATCCAGAAATGGATGGAACACGCGGTTCATAAGGTCCATGAACACTGCCGGGGCGTTCGTCAGTCCAAAGGCATTACAACGAACTCATAATGACCATATCTTGTTCGAAAAGCTGTCTTGGGTACATCTTCTCGCCGAACCCTCAGCTGATGGTACCCAGACCTCAAATCCATCTTAGAGAAGACTCCTGCCCCTCGAAGTTGGTCAAACAAGTCGTCTATCCTTGGTAGTGGATACTTGTTCTTCAGCGTTAGTTTGTTTAGCTCCCGATAGTCGATGCACATCCTCATCGTTCCATCCTTCTTCTTTACGAACAACACTGGTGCTCCCCATGGTGACACGCTAGGTCTAATGAATCCCAATTCCAGTAGCTCTTGCAGTTGCACCTTAAGCTCCTCCAACTCTTTTGGCGCCATTCTATAAGGTGCTTTTGATATTGGTGCCGATCCGGGCTCCAGATCGATCGTGAATTCTACTTGCCTGTCGGGTGGGGGTCCCGGCAATGCATCGGGGAAGACATCGGGATATTCACTCACTATCGCCACATCTTCTATCTTCCTGTCTTTCTTCTCCTCCCCATTCAAATAAACAAGGTACGCTGGACATCCCTCCTCATCATTGTAGTGGCTTGCAGCGCAGAGATAATGGACTTGCGTCGGCTCATTGGGACTCCGTGAAACCTCATCGGCTCTTTTCCGGGGGTTTCAAACGAAATTTTCCTTTCTCTACAATGAAGGGTAACGTGGTTCTCCGCTAACCAATCCATACCCAAGATTATGTCTACGCTACCCATCGTCATTACTTGCAAATTATAAGCCACTAAACTGAGTTCACCTATTCCAAAGTTCACACATGCACAAGATCGGGATATATCTATAGCCCCGCCTACCGGTGAGGTCACACTCATAGTGGGTTCGGTCTTAACAGTAGGTAATTCCAAAGTATCCACACAAGACGTTGATATAAAGGAATGCGACGCACCCGTATCAAACAAGACAACTATAGGCATATTGAGAAGTGTGCCCATACCTGCCAAGTTTCCTTGCTCAAAGGTTTTTTCCCGTTTGCCGGCTGTTTCCCCTTCAAGGCGTAGGCCCTTGCTTGCGATGGTAATCCTTGGCGGCGTTGTTGCGGTGGAGGTGCAGGTAGTGCCTGGGATTGTGGACGGAAACCTAGCTGGTTCTGTCTCGTTCCCGTTCCATGTGCTTGTTTGGGCAATTTCGGATGTAGTGGCCACTCCCACCACAGTTGAAGCACCTAGGGTCTCGACACTCCCCGGCGTGGTACTTGAAGCACTTCCACATTGAGGGTTCCTCGGCGGAAAGTTTGCCCTCGGTTGGAAAGTATTCTGTCTCCCGCCATTGTAGGGTGGGTTCCTCATGTGTTGTGGCCTCTTACCACCATACTGAGCCTGGTCACCATCCCACCTCCTCTTCTCTTGGTGGCCCGGCTGAGCTTGTAGAGGTGTCGCGTTTGTTGTTGCCACAACTCTTGGCTTAGGGAGTGCATCTTCCACGTCCAGTGCACAAGTCAAGATCTCCGAGTAGGAGAGTTCTCCTCGACAGGCCAATGCGGCCTTTATCTCATCTCTGAGCCCGGCCCGGAACTTCACCGCCCATTTCTCATCGGTGTCCATCAACTCGGGCGCATATCGTGCCATCTGCGCGAGGGCTCGGTCATACTCGGTTACAGTCATTCGGCCTTGGCTTAGTGTGTGGAACTCTACCACCTTGGCCGTCTGTACGTCTTTGGAACATACTTGTTATCGATCTCTACTTTAAACTCCTCCCATGTTAGCGCCTCCAGGCGTGCAGGATCATAGTTCTCTGCCGAGTCTCCCACCAGTAATCGGCAGCACCTAACAGTTGAAAGGTAGCACCAGCAATGCGCTCCCTATCTGTGCACTCCATGACCCTGAAGATACGCTCGAGGCCGCGTATCCACTCTTCCGCTTTGGATGGGTCTCCTTGTCCGTCAAATTTTGGGGGATTCTGCCTTGAGAACGTAACTATGAATCTTTCTTGTTGAGGGGGGTGGAGGTGGTGGTGGCGGTGGTGGTGGAGGTGGTGCCTCCACGTGGGGTTCTTGTCGTGGTTGGCGTGCACGTCTTGGCGGCATTCTGATTCAATATCCAAAAAGTGTTACTACAATTCTCATCCAAAATTACCACTTTCTCAAAATTTTCTTATAAAACCTTCATGTAGTATAAGATGCAACACATAGGATATAAATCAAAATCAAAATTCTCATTAAAAGAAAGAAGGCCAACATTGTTCCCAAGAGCAGATCGTACAGAAAGCAAAAACTGAAAAGACAACGAACTATTCTAATTCTAGACTACGACTCTATCATCCTCATCCATAGGCCCTTCCTCCGGGTCTTCGTCGTCGTCCTCCTCGGAGTTCCCTGGCAGAGCCTCCTCATAAACATCTTCATACCCTTGTTCACCCTCGTACATGCTCACATACTTGTCCTGATACACGACCCTCTCTTCCACCTCCTGTGGGGGCTGCTCCTCTCGAGAGTCCACCAGTGCACAATACACGGCTTTCCGAAAGCCAGCCATGTCACCCACCATGTCATCGGTAGCGGGCTCATGCCACGTGTACCTCCTCGCCGTTCTTTCGGCCCACTCCTTCCAGCTATCGGGAAGCAAATCTATTAGCTTCTCAATGCCGTCATGCTCTGTCACTCCGAACTCCTGAGCTGCCCTCCAGAGGGTGTCGAAGTGTGCCACGAACTCGATCAACGGTACATGATCCTTCTTCCGGTACACTCTATAATCTCTGAGCACCCTCTGTGCCCTAAGTCTATCGCGATCACTCCGTCGCGGGGTTCGGAACATACGCGCCATCTATAGAAAAAAACAGAAACAACCGCCTCGCGTATAAAAACAGAGTACATAACCGAAGAAGAGAGAGAGAGAGAGTGTATGCACGTATCGCTGTTCTAACCCAAACCCGCTGGTGTTCAAAGGCCAAAAGCTCTTATCTATCATAGGTCCAAGAAGCACTAGTGAAATTCTATCACGTCTAAGTTCAAACATTCAAAAGGCCAACACATACTCACATAAAAGCTCACATCAACATTCACGTCATCATATCATCACACATCAGCCACATGCTTTCATATAAGTTCATCATACATCAACAGTTCATAACACCATAACAGTTCATAACTCAAATAATTTCCAACTTTTCCACATCACGTTGTACCCTTCCACATGTCTCAACATTTACTTAAACTTTACATAAAACATTTTCAACACCAAAATCACAATTTCCTCCACTTCCATATACTTTCCAAAATTTCGAAATTTCCATTACCTCATTTCAGGTTGAGTGCGATGAGTCGGATGTTGAGCCAATGACACTTTTGAAAACTTACTCCAGTCAGAAAAAGAATTTTTTTGGGTCCAGAGCAGAAAGAGAAAACCTAGGCTTTGATACCACTCTGTCACGCCCGCATTTCCTAAGGATAGGAAGTACGGTGGACCGCGACTAGGGGAGGAATAAAGAAGCGGGGAAGAAAGGGGGTAACAAGAATATTTGACCCAAATCATTTAAAAAGGAAGTTCACTTTTAAACATTGTACTTAAGACGACATTACAAAAGTTAAAGTATTCAGAGTTTAAAGGAAAACATTGTATCGGATTACAAGCAGCGGAAAGACCAAAGACAGATGCTGCCATGTATGACGACACGACACCATCCAAAAGACCAAATAAAAATACTATTTCAGCTTTGGCTGCTCAACATCCGTCATCCCCATCGTCGCTCAACCTGCACATTAAGAAAACAACATGCAGGGCTGAGTACTTATGCACTCAGTGGACACACGCCAAAAACATAGTTTGTCATGCCATAACAGTGTAACATTGGGGTTTTGAGTATAATGAAAATAACCCAAGTACACAAAATACATTTCATAAATTCGACTGCGCAGTCATTTTCCGATATTGCCACCCTTATTCCCTCAATCATACACTATCTGATCCAACCATGACAAGGGGCGTGGCCACACCCCAGGTCATCTAGACCGCCAACTTGCTCTCAGATGGCACCCAGTCTCGTGTACACTAGCCTGAGGGTTCGCAGCCCAACAGACCCGAATTCGATTAAACATATGTGGTAAACCACTTCAGATAGGTTTCAAAATAAAACAGTTGGCAAGACAAACAGTTCACCTCCATAAAACATTTCCGGAACAAAGTCCGTAGATATATCACAGTAATAGGGTAGGAAAGCCCACCTCGATTGCTTAGCTTTTAAAACAGTTCCTTCAACCACACTTTCCTCGAAAAAGATCACCCTTTTGAAAGATAAATAATATCATGATTAGAGTCAGGGAACGAGGTTTAAACGACAATGCATGATTCCTACGTGGACGACTTCAACATCTAGCACGTTACACGTACATACACTTAACCACATATTACAAAACAAACACACAAAGTCACACGTTCGAAACACACCCCGCACGCAAACGACGTACCCAAAACGCGCACACGACACACGAACACAGCACTCCAAGTCCTGGCATACCCTTACTGTGCAACGGCTCACTTGGCTCGGAAAGGTTCGGAAAAAGCTCGGAAAAAGGATCGGCGTCTCGGCCTGGCTCGGTGTCTCGCCGCCTGGCTCGGCACCTCGGCCGACCGTCTCGGCCCCTGGCTCGGCACCTCGGCCGACCGTCTCGGCCGCCTGGCTCGGCACCTCGGCCGCCTGGCTCGGCACCTCGGCCGACCGTCTCGGCCGCCTGGCTCGGCACCTCGGCCGCCTGTCTCGGCACAGCTCGGCACCTGTCTCGGCACAGCTCGGCACCTGTCTCGGCACAGCTCGGCACCTGTCTCGGCACAGCTCGGCACCTGTCTCGGCTCAGCTCGGCACCTGTCTCGGCACAGCTCGGCACCTCGGCCGACCATCTCGGCCGTCCGGCTCGGCACCTCGGCCGACCGTCTCGGCCGCCTGTTCGGCACCTCGGCCGACCGTCTCGGCCGTCCGGCTCGGCACCTCGACCGACCGTCTCGGCCGTCCGGCTCGGCACCTCGGCCGACCACCTCGGCCGTCTGCTCGGCGCCTAATTTACACCCCTTTTCCTCTGACCCCGATTCTCAACCTATACGACAAACACACCACGCATTCTACATCCCAAACACACCCAAACACCTGGGATCATCCCTTCCAGACTCTCCACAAATCTGCCCTAGGCTGAACCCAACAACTCTCGGCCAACACACACGAAAACTCTCGAACCAAACACTGATTCCTCCGAGCCATCTCTTGGCCAAACACACCCACATTCATCACAAAAACCTATCACTCAGAAACACGCCACTTGCACATGAAAACATCTCCCAAAAACATACAACTCGCGAAACTGCGCAGTTTACTTGCAAAAATCATAATAAAATCATACGACATCCAATGAAGCTGAAATTTACACACCACACAAAGGACACATTAACCTTTACACAGTTCAAAATTCGTACCCAACGGAGATCGTTTGCTTAGTTAAAAAGGGGTCGGAACCCACTGTCAGTTACCAACAAAGACATGCTTCACACAGACACATCATCCCACAACCTATTCAGCACCTAAACCCTCCAAAACGTCCTATATGCATGAGGTTTCGAAAATTAACAAGGGTTAGGGTTACCTTTCTCCGAATAGTTCGAAACGTAGGTCAAAGCTTCCCTACTCCGATTTCAAAACGGTACGCGAGAGTTTGCTACCTTAATGAAATCAGGAATCAATGAGAGGGAGTAAGAGGGAAGGTAAAAACCGAGAGGGAGAAGAAGGGAGACTTACCAGAGAGAGAGTAACTTTGCGAGAGAGAGAGCGAGCGAGAGAATGAGAGAGACCGAAGAGGGAAAGAGATTGGAAAAGGGGAAAAGAATCGGTTAAGAGGGAGTGGGGGAGGTTGAGAAATAGTGGGAGAGGGGGAGGGGTTTTTTTTTGAAAAGCCGAGAGAATTAGGGAGGGAGGAATTTAATTTGTTATTTAGGATTTTAATTCTAGCTTAATTAGTTAATCACTTTTAATGCTAGGTAAAAACACCCCATCCGCAACAATAGTGTAAAGCAATTAATATTTCCACACCATATATTAAGCACAACACATAAGACATTCATTAAATTAAAGAACCAAAAACCACAAGATCTCGGATATTACATGGGGAATGTCAATGTCAACGCCTAATACAAATTCTGTCACTGGGGGGAATGCCAACAATGTCAAGCATGCATGGACTCTTCTTCGTTTCATTCATTCTTCCATCAACATGTGAGTTTTTTCACATGTTGAGTCCGGAATGTCGAGAAAACATAGTCTAATATGTATGATTTTTAATCTTGACCGTCATTTTTTCCTCATCCAATGAATAAAATATGTAGAGTTCTAGGTTCTACACTTAAGAATGGTTCTATCTTTAACGCAACCCTATATATATAGGATTGTGATCAAGATAGAACCATTCTTAAACGTAGAACCATTCTTAAACGTAGAACAGATGCCAAACGGAGCTCGTTAGATCTTTTAATCCAATGGTGTTGATTTGCACATCAACTTCCCATTACAACCAAAAGTATTATTAATGGGTGAATGCAGAGAAGTGAAAAAATAAAGCATGCATGGACTCTTCTTCGTTTCATTCATTCTTCCATCAACATGTGAGTTTTTTCACATGTTGAGTCCGGAATGTCGAGAAAACATAGTCTAATATGTATGATTTTTAATCTTGACCGTCATTTTTTCCTCATCCAATGAATAAAATATGTAGAGTTCTAGGTTCTACACTTAAGAATGGTTCTATCTTTAACGCAACCCTATATATATAGGATTGTGATCAAGATAGAACCATTCTTAAACGTAGAACCATTCTTAAACGTAGAACAGATGCCAAACGGAGCTCGTTAGATCTTTTAATCCAATGGTGTTGATTTGCACAGCAACTTCCCATTACAACCAAAAGTATTATTAATGGGTGAATGCAGAGAAGTGAAAAAATAAAGCATGCATGGACTCTTCTTCGTTTCATTCATTCTTCCATCAACATGTGAGTTTTTTCACATGTTGAGTCCGGAATGTCGAGAAAACATAGTCTAATATGTATGATTTTTAATCTTGACCGTCATTTTTTCCTCATCCAATGAATAAAATATGTAGAGTTCTAGGTTCTACACTTAAGAATGGTTCTATCTTTAATGCAACCCTATATATATATAGGATTGTGATCAAGATAGAACCATTCTTAAACGTAGAACCATTCTTAAACGTAGAACAGATGCCAAACGGAGCTCGTTAGATCTTTTAATCCAATGGTGTTGATTTGCACATCAACTTCCCATTACAACCAAAAGTATTATTAATGGGTGAATGCAGAGAAGTGAAAAAATAAAGCATGCATGGACTCTTCTTCGTTTCATTCATTCTTCCATCAACATGTGAGTTTTTTCACATGTTGAGTCCGGAATGTCGAGAAAACATAGTCTAATATGTATGATTTTTAATCTTGACCGTCATTTTTTCCTCATCCAATGAATAAAATATGTAGAGTTCTAGGTTCTACACTTAAGAATGGTTCTATCTTTAACGCAACCCTATATATATAGGATTGTGATCAAGATAGAACCATTCTTAAACGTAGAACCATTCTTAAACGTAGAACAGATGCCAAACGGAGCTCGTTAGATCTTTTAATCCAATGGTGTTGATTTGCACAACAACTTCCCATTACAACCAAAAGTATTATTAATGGGTGAATGCAGAGAAGTGAAAAAATAAAGCATGCATGGACTCTTCTTCGTTTCATTCATTCTTCCATCAACATGTGAGTTTTTTCACATGTTGAGTCCGGAATGTCGAGAAAACATAGTCTAATATGTATGATTTTTAATCTTGACCGTCATTTTTTCCTCATCCAATGAATAAAATATGTAGAGTTCTAGGTTCTACACTTAAGAATGGTTCTATCTTTAACGCAACCCTATATAGATATATATATATATATATATATACTCCCTTCGTCCCCTAAAAATAAAAACTTTTGAAACAGCACGAATTTTAATAAAAAATTAGTAAAGTAAGAGAAATAGAACGAAAGTGGATTGGTGGAAAATGGGTCTTCACTCATTAGAGAGAACGCAATTTCTTAATATAGAAAGTTTTTATTTTTAGGGATGGTCCAAAAAGAAAATAATTTCTATTTTTACGGTACGGATGGAGTATTAGTATATAAAATCACAATAATAAAAATTATTAAAGTGCATGAATATCTAATTAATCCTGATACAAGTTTAACAAAAAAGAATAATACTTTGTGTTTGTTTTGCTAAAACGGTAAATATCTAATTCATAAAAATGCATAATTATCTAATAAATTGTGATTTTGTGAACTATGACAAAATAAAAGTGAAAAACTGACATCACCTCACACTACCAATACTTTGTTCCGCTGTTTTAAAATAAATTTGAATAGAGTGAGTTGTACAAGACAAACTTTTAAATAAAAAAAACGTTAGTTGCAAATTTAGGAAACAATTCTAAAAGTGTTACAGTAACTTTAAAATGTAGTTACACTTTTAAGATAAAACGTGCAACCGTGTAAGTGGAATTGACTTTTTCAACTATTAGTAAATACCATTATTCATTTAACAGCTTTTATTTATTACATCTTCTTCCTCATCCAACCTCTATGCGTCGGCCGTTTTCAAAGAAGTTTTCTCTGCAATTTTATTTTTCAGCCCCTCCTTTCCATTAAATCTCTCTCCCATTAATCCCCGAAGATATTAACTTGGGAAGGGCTGAAGATAGTTTCTAAAAATTTTGAAAAATTTTATAATAGAAATTTATTTTTATAAAAAGTTTGGGAAGGGCTTAAGCCCCTCAGATCCTCCACCTGTGTCCGCCACTAGGTGGAAAGCTTGGAGTGCAGCTACACAATTTAAATTACGAACTTTCAATTTTTTTCAACTACACAAAAATGTCACCTTTTGATGATGTTCAAAACGACGCGTTTCAAAATAAATACATTTCTTATATTTTCCTCTATGCTCTTTTTTTTCTTTCTTATTCTACTGAAAAAATTGTCATTTTCAACATTACCAAAAGACGTCGATTTGCATACAAATGGGATAAATGATAAAAACTGAAACTTGATGATGATTTAGTATTTCGATTTCAAAGATTATGACCATACTTGAAGATGTAAATGATTATTAATTAATATAGTAGCTAGGTTGGATTGAGGTTAGAGATATACTTGTGGTTGGAGCATGAAATTAATGGCTTCCTCGAGAGCTTGGACGGATAGGTGTGGCATGGGAATGGGAAGAGCTCCCACACCCTTTTAATGCAATATCTTTCCCCACATAAATTGATCTCCGAAGAATGGTACGACTGTTGTGGGACACTGCATTTACATACTCACATCAATCATCCAATTAATCCAATTAATTCTAATATTAGTAATCTCTCTGTTCCATTACATGTGATGTCACGACCGCACTAGCTAAGGATAGCATAGTCGGGGAACCGTGACTAGAGGCGGGGGTATAAGAAGCGGGGAAAGAAATAAGGGAAAATAAAATCAAACATTGGTTGCGAGACATGACTAATTAAGTGCTGATACATAGAAGAAAGATACTCGATCATGAAGACTCGAGTAATTGTTTGTAAAAATTTTAAAATATCAGAGTTTTGAACAAAATAGACTTGAGTCTTTTAAGATGCTCAACGGAAGCAAATGAACGCGGTTCCATGTATGAAGACATGAACCTCCGAGAGTCAAAATCTGACTGAATTAAATGTCTTGTCTCAATAGCACTTCCTCCACCACTTCGCTGCTCAACCTGCACATTTAGAAATATATGCAGGGCTGAGTACAAAAAGTACTCAGTGAACACATTGCCGAAAATTACACATATACATTTGAAAAATTGTCAAGTCATCATCACAGTAACACTCGGGGGTGTTATTGAAAAGGACCCGAGCTTACTAAAATATTCACATTGGGCTGCAGCCCCTTTTTCCTGTACTTTAGCCATATCTGATCACATTGTGTCGCTGAGATGGTGTTCTCATACTGTCACCTTCCCTGTCCAACATGTCAGAGGTATCCTTGTGCCAGGAAGATGGCCACCTTCCACGGTCACCTTCTCTGCCGTTCACGGTCAGAGGTTCCAAGTAGGGACACTACCCTACCAGGACTCAAAATCGAATCGATTCACATATATCATCATTCATAATTCACTTGGTCGTAGCCAACAGATAGACATCATATACAAAACATTTGTGGCAAGACAACATCATTAAAATCACGAACATGTGTTCGTTTTTCATAAAATACGATTTGTATTTTAGTATAAGAAAGCTCACCTCGTTCGCTTAAAGGTGTCGCACTTGAGTATTTCCTCTTTCCGGATTAGAGTCTCATGGAACAATTCCCTTTAGATAAATAAAATAATAATACACAACAATCAGTGGGAGAAAACTACTAATTAGAATGATATTTCGATTATTCGGCGGCCGCCCAAGGCGTCGCTTGAGACGCCGGTCGGCCGCTTAAGCCCATAATTCCTCCGTTGGCTCCTCGTATTTCCCTCCACGATATCGAATTAAAATCCCAAAAATTATAAAAGTGCACAATTAAATTATCGCAACCATTTCCCCTCGAAAAAATATTTATTTCGGACTTAGGATAAAATTATTCATCTCCAAAATATTCTGGGATTAATTAAATATTCCTCGCCATTAAATTTATTCAACGGCCCAAGGATTTAAATTAATCTGGCCCAAGTAAGTTTTATTCCCAGCTCAACTAATAATTTAGTAGTTGGCCCAACCTTTTTCCTCCTATTTAATCTAGGGTCCAAAATCAAAATTAAATGGAACCCAAACTAACAAATCATCAGTCTAATAAAATAGGCCCAAAAAAATCAGCCCAAATTATACTCTACTTTTTTATTGTGCTTCATTTTTTCTATATATATCCCACTAAGCATTACAAAACTCTTCACAAACAAACTAACTTTCTTTTCATTCTTGTTTTGATAAATTTGGTTTCATGGATCCAAATTATCCAGACTATCGTCATTTTTTTCCCAAACTTCCAATTTTTTTCAAATCCGAAGTATTCACAAAACCTTGAATTTTCTCCAAATCTAAGTCAAATTCCTACATCTACTATCGCCTTGTATTTTTTTATGTGTGTAATTTATTATTATATTGTGCTTTAATTATTTGAATATATAATATTTTCTGTTTTAAATTTGAATCATATATTTTTTTTATTATAATTTTTAGACATGATTTAATACATCTAAATTAACTATAAATTAAAATATTAATATAAAATATATAAAAAAGAAAATATTTAATTGGGTTGGGTTGGGGTCACTGATGAAAGTAAAAAAGTTGATGGGGGTTGAATTGAGGGAGAGTTGTGTATGGGGAGGATAGAGAAATGAATATTTATAATGCTACTGACTTAATGAACAAGAAAACAAAGATATAGAAAAAGATATGCTAAATCCCTATAATATCTAAACTAAATAATAATAGTATAAGACTCGTATCAACTCCCCCACGGTTAAAATCCACATTGTCCTCAAGGTGGGAACCACGAAGCAAAAAGGAGAGTTGAAAGCAGAAGCTTCGGCGAGGCAACTCCTCCTGGATCAAACACACACCGAACAGATGACTGTCTCCCTTCTTCACCTCCATAAAAAATAACAAAGGTAGACTAATGTGGTCGTCCAAATTCAACGCTAAAATGGAAAGTTCTGCCACACAATCATGAATGCTCAAACACGGCGTGTTATTTCGCAGAGGAATCAACCTTGGATCGACGTCGAGCGATGTTGAACGTTGATTCAGACTTGTAACATCACCAACATTCAAATCCTTATAGACACAAGCACTTTCGTGGAAAACAGTGTAATCACCAATAGAACCATCCTCCTCTTTATCTTCTAGCAATGTCTCCTCCTTTTCACCAATCTTCTCATCATATACCCCAACGAGCACTTGCGGTGACTCATTGTCGTTCTTGACAATCCCTTTGTTCTTGACGAACTCTCCAGGGGACTCGTTGTTTGGAACATCAAGAGGAGTTCCATCATTGTGAACATCGGTAACGTCATTGGAACATCATCACCGAATACTATCGTGGGAGTATTATCAGTTTTCTCTTCGGCTAAATTCTCATCTTGAATGTTCTCCTCAAACTCCTCCCCATCATCCGCATAACATAGAATGCGTTGTTTACACACATGTCCCCTCACCCATTTCTCGGGACAGTGCCAGCAGAGACCCAACCTGGACCGTTCTGACTTCTCCGCTTGGAGACCCGTATTAGCGGCAGGCGTGGCTGCTCTGGAGTTTGACTGGTCACACGCGCGGGCTCACTGTACAGGTCCCGCGTTGGCTTTGCAGTGGAGTAGCGCGGCTGGTGGGAGGCGGGCTGGACTCGTGCTCTCACCTCCTCCCGAGGGCGAGGTCGGTCCAGCACGTCTCCGAGCGTCAGGGCCGGTCAACGGTCGGGTAGCCGCGATCCTGCTGTTGAGCCAGTGGGTCCCCCAACGTTGGGCGGTGCCGCTGCGTTGCGATTGGCGGGTAGCGATCAAACCCTAATTGAGTCTGATGATCTCCGCGATCAGATAGGTGGCCACCCCTCTCGACGTAGCCACCGCGGTGTCGGGGCCAGGCGTCTGCGCGCGCGATCGCGGTACCCGATGGGCTGGTATCTCGGCTGTGGGCGACGATCAGGTGGATCCAAGTGGTGTGAGACGTAGGGTGATTCTGGATCAGGCCACGAGGGCGGACGAATTACTTCCACCCGGCTGCTCGGAGGGTCCCAACTGGTTACATGGCGAGGTTGGGCCGCTGGTAGGGACGGAATGACTGTGTGGCCTGAGGGAAGTCGTATTGACGACGGCGAGAGCCGGCGTAGTCGTATGAGATGTTGACGGACTGAGGCGTGGCTGTGGTGGATGATGATCGTCTGACTTCGACGCGGCACGCGGGAATCCTTCCCGTCGGCGTTGCAGAAGTAGTGTTGTCCTGCGGCTAGAGCTCGGCGGACAGGCGGGACTCGACAACCAAAGCAGTTGCTGTGCACGGAATGTTTTCCGTCGGGCAGCGGTGTAGCTTCGGTTCGAGATGGTGGGAGGGTCAGCTCTCAATGAAAGCACCAGTTGTTAAGGACCGTCCTCCTTAACGTCGATTTCCCCGAAAAATCAAGAAACAAGATGTCGTCGTTGTCGAGAGCCCAACGTTGGGTCGTGACTTGGACGGCAAAAAGGGGCGGTTGAGCGCGAGATCAGCCTCATCGGCAACCTTAGGAGATGTTTCTTCTTTGCTACTCAATTGAGCCAAAAGAATGATAATTTCATATATTGATTGAATGAATAAAAAAGATAACAGTCTGTCCTATTTATAATGCTACTGACTTAATGATAAGAAAACAAAGATATAGAAAAAGATATGCTAAATCCCAATAATATCTAAACTAAATAATAATAGTATAAGACTAGTATCATTGGGTTGGGTGAGTGTCACGGATGGAGATAGTCTAAGAGAGGTTAAAGCAGGAGAAAGATAGAGTATTATTTTTTGCCATAAAAGGAAATGTCTCACTTATATTAGGATGATCTAAAAAGGAATACGTCTCACTTATAATAGGACAAAGAAAAGTAATTGTAATAATAATACCCCTGCTTTGAGGCCAGCTGCTGCCGTTCCCGCCGTGATGAACCTTGTCAAATGCTTCATAATTAGCTCATTTACTTAAATAATTAATTAGCTAATCTTATAAACTCACCACCACCACAACTGATGAAACAACCAATCTTCAGGGAAATCCGAAAGCACGAATACATCTTGTGGAATGTCCACATCTGCAAGTGCAACACACCAAAAATGAAAGTTACTATTTTGTGTTTAAATAGAGAAGATGAGCTTATTATATTTGTGAATATATATAAACAAACTTCCTAGTGCCCAAATCTCCCACCCTGGATCTAGGATTCCTCTCTGCCTTGTGTCTTCTTCAGTGCTTCCAAAATCATACATGTCACTTTTTCCGATTTCTTCAAAGGCTAATTAATCAATTAAGTTAATTATAACCAATTAATTACCCAACAATCGTACCATTCATTCCACGCCATAAAAATATGTGCACTTTTCATTTTCGTTCGTCCCATAAAAATATGGGCATTTCCATTTATGAAAGATTGTCCATAACTCGTTACTCATATATATTAATTTATTTACAATTTATATCACTATGACCTACCATTACATGCCATTAAAACTAATAACAATGCGGGTCTCACTGTCCACAAATATTACTTTAACTATCATTTTCCTCTTCTCTCTAATTTTACCAATTTTGTCTTAATTCCCGTGTCATATCATATGCCTATTTTTTATGGGACGTAGTTATATAATTGTACAATTAATGTAATGTACATACCACGCTTCCAAACACAAAATAAATTGGTTTCTTTCCCTTTTCAACCATCTATACTAATCTAAAGTGCAAGTTTGATGAAAAGTCCTTAATACCCTTTTTGGATGGAAAATGGAAAGGTGAGGTGTCTTCTATTCAAAAATAATTTTTTAAGACAAAAACAGTTGGGCAAATAATAGCCCAATAAGATGCTAACTTCTTGAAGAAGTGTTGAAACACATTTTAATAGTGCACTACCATTAAATTTTTTTATAATTAAGTTATTAAATTTATATATTAATTAGCCTTATATTTGAGTTAAATTGGAATTGTGCTAGAGAGTTTAGTTTGCCTTCCATTTATTTAGGTTAAAATTGAGATTTAATCATTTATTGCAATACTTTTTAATATAAAGAGTAGTGTAAATTCTCATATTATTCAAACAAACAAGATGCATAAAATATTATTGTTCTTTTAAGTGATAGTAGTAATTTACTTTTTATACGTATATGTGGCGGGAAGTAAGAAATTTATTCTTTTCAATATAAAAAATTCATTTAGTCTTTGGAAATGTATATCAAGTTATGCTATGGTCTGAAATTAAAAGAAAGAAATAAACAATCAACTAAAATGTGATTATTAGATAATACAAATTTTCTAACTTGACTTCTCAAAGAAGTTTTAAATTTTATGATTTAAATTATTCATATATTTAATGTGGATATGTTTAATATTCCATATATTTTTTTAAATTAATTTTTTATAAATGAAGCTATTAAATTTATATATAATTTACCTTTTATTTGGATTAATGACTTGCATAGCACTTTCAATAAACATCTTTACTCCACACTATTTTCTTTATTTGTATATCTTATTCTAATTAATTCATACTATTTGATCATTAGTCACACATCTTATTTTTGTCATTAATTTTATTATTTTTACTTCGCTTAGATTATAAATTAAAATTGCATAAATGTTTCATTCACTGGGGAGTAGTAAATTCTTCATTTTGAGTGAGACAAGATACAATACATTTCTGTTTTTTAAATCTTCATATTCTTTTCAATCTTATATTCTATATATTTATTTATTTAATTTTGAGTACTTCATTATTTGAAACTCTTATTTCAGCGTGCATTAGCTCTGGTCTTTAATACTAGTTCCAAC
>NC_056042.1:28551581-28566626 GCF_004379255.2 Salvia splendens | reverse complement strand
AAAGTGCTAATGTACATCAAATCATGTGCTGCCACATGACAGAAAAATGCAATATTGTATACAGAAAAATGCAATATACATTTGTCAAGCTGTAAATGCATTTTCGTAAGATTGCATTTTTATTATATGCAGCAATTGCATTTTTTATATTGTTTGATGTTTGCTTTTATAGATATAGGCTATTTATTTGCATTTTATATATAGACGGATTGCACTTATATATAATTTATTTTGCATTGTAGACAATGTATGTTAACATGCAAAACTCAACAATATAAAATGCAATTTGCCTATAACTAAAATGCAATCAACGAAAATGAATTTACAACTTGACAAATGTATATTGCATTTTTCTGTATACAATATTGCATTTTTCGTGCCACATGGCAGCATGTGATTGGATGTACATTAGCACTCTATTTGTGGATGCGCCCTAAATATATATATATATATTAGGATTGTATTCAATGTCGAACTAATTTTAAAGACCGAACTAAAAAACAATCTTCATCCCCCCTTTATTCTAATCTAACGGTTAATTCATTATCAATTATATCTCATTTGTTTATTCAATTAATATTACAAAAGGGTTGTAATGGAAATTCATAATTCATACTGTTATTGATTTTACCATAATTCATGCTAAGTTAATTAAGAAATTTGATTAGCATTATTGTGATTCACGATTATTTTTGGAATGAATTCTACTCAAGCAATCTCTTCAGCTATCGTCAATATATGAATCGCAATCTTTAATTCAGTCGTCTGCAATTACATCTCTATCGGCTGCAATTCAGCACCTGCAATTACATTCACCATCTCCAATTAATCTCCATTGATTTCAACGCCTGCAATTACATCTCCGACTGACCTCGAGTCGGTTACTGCCCATAACTCGGCTCCCAACACCGCGCCTCGGCCCTCCCTCCGCGGTTCAGCGTTGTTGTTCGGGCACCGTCTCGAGGTCAATCCCGGGTTGAAATTCACCACACGGCCCCACATGTATTGTGCCACCGCCACCCTGCTGCTACAATGTTGTCGTTCAATCACTTCATCTTTATAATTACTGTACTCATCTTATAATGAAATAATTCATCCGAGAAATGGAAACATGTCGGTTAAATGAACAAATTTAACAGTCCAAAAAAATAACTTCATCTTATGATATAATTTCTTCATCTTTTTACGAAATGACTTCATCTTATAATATAGATAATTCACGGTATATATTTAAATGAACCATCAAACAAATCGAAACTGAAATCTTGAAAATCAACTCATCACAAAATACACTAAAAATGAATCGAAATTAGAAATTAAAGGTATGCAATCACTTCATCTTATAATCACATTATTTCATCTTGTAATGAAATAACTTCACCTGAAAATAGAAACATTTTAGTTGTTAAAATGAAACAAATTTCAACAATCCAAAATAAATAACTTTCATCTTATAGAAAATCATTTCACTTTATATTATAATCAATTCACCTTATACCAGTTAAATGATGAATCAGATTTGAACCATCGACGAAACAAATCAAAACTCATATATTGAAGAATCACTAAGAAATCCGAATTGAGAATTAGTTCCACAATACTAGCAATTTGATTCACCATAATACATAAACAATTCAACCAATTGAAGTTAGTAGAACCAAATTGATAATCAGTGTGAACCGAATAAGATTTCAAATACATATAAAAATCTTATTCGATTGAGTTAATATGCAATGAAAATGGATAGTGTGTGCTTGAATTAATCTTCTTGTTTTGATTTTCGCCAACAATGCATCCGTTTTTTCCCCTTCATATGCGGCTTGTGCGCTTGGCCTTGACATTCTCTTCGCAACAGGCTTCTTGGCATCACACTTCTGATTTAATACAATTGAAAATACACATATAATCAAATATTCAAAATTTGAGCCTCCCAAAAAAATAATATAATAACTTCATATTCTAATTTAAACCTTCCAAAATACTATCACGTAACAATAATTTCATCTTATACTTTTTATTACTTGATCTCGTTTCCCATTCTGAGCACGTCCAACTTTAGAGGTTCAATTATTGCATGACAATGCACTAATTTGATTAAAAAAATGAAAATAAAATCTATTAAATCTGAACTGAACTATGTGTAATCATGATGTACCTCTATCAGATACCATTTGCGAACGCAACTGCCATTCATTTAAAATCTATAGTTTAACAAATCAGTATGTAGGGTTTTCAAAGAATGAAAAAAATGTAGAACTCACAAATCAGAATATAAATACTTTATCAGAGATTGAAACAAATTTCAGTTTATATTATTAAAATAAAGCTATTTCATTTTATTTCACAATCCAATAATATACTTCAGCTTACGTTTCAAAACACTTCATCGAACAATTTCATAACTTAAGTTACATCGTAAAACTTTATGAACTAAAATCAAAACGAAAAATGGTGGACGAATATCAAAATTCCTGAATTGTGGATAGCTCACCAGAACGGTATTCCAATTGAATACAGTTGGTCGTAGCACCGAAAACACAAAATCAGAAAACAAATCGAGAATTTGAAATCACAAAAATTAGGAAATATAAAGGATGAACTAAATTACCATATATCACTGGACTTTAAAACGAGAATCAGAAAACATGAAGGATGAACTAAATTACCATAAGCGGTGAACTTATTTGAACATCTATGAGAATTTGCAAACACAAAATCTAAACAAAATAAACGAATGCTTTGAACTCACCGACTCCAGATGAAGTTTTGGAGCGCAAACTCCTCTCACCTAAAACCAAAATTTTCGAGGTTAGATTGTAAGGTTTTTCGTAGATTGTGAAAAATGCTGAAGACAACAAATACCGTTCAGTTTTCCAGATCTTGTCTCCACCATGTTGAAATTCCACATATAATTTGTGGTGGAGAATGCCGACGGGAGGAATTAAATCGGTGAATGAGTGAAGAGAGAAGGGAGTAAGACACAGCGCGTTGGGGGAGAAGAGAGTGGTGGGAGAGAGAGATACGTGACTGAAAGGGTGTCTTTGTGATTTACCCTAATACAGTCTCCCTAGATTTACGCCACATTCAATTTTTCCCAATTACACTCATTTACAGAATGACTAAGATGCCCTTTGGCTGAACAATTAACTCATAGGATGAACTACGAGTTTAAGATGTAGGAGCTCTAATCTCAGCCACTAAATTAAAATCCATTGGCTAATATTTAGTCTCTAGTTCTACACTAAGAAGGTGTTGTGGGAATAAGGGGACCCTATATATATATATTATATAATAATAGGGATGTATTCATTTCCTTTTCATATATTTCCTCCTTTTTCCTTCTTAATATCAGCCATTAGATTAGAGAAATGGACGGTCAAGATCAACATTGGGGTAATTAATCCCGTGTTGCATTATTTATCCTATTTTGTGCATTATGAGGGTACAATAGTAATCTAATAATGGCTGGAAACCGCTACGAATAATGCACCACATGGTCACGAGTAATGCATATAATTGCCTATATAATGCACAATATGTGAACTGCAATGCATACGAACAAGATGTGCTGTGTTATGATGTTTGACACACGTTTATTGTTTCCCCTAAGGGTTTAATAAGCTTAGGGGCTAGGTATAGTACGGAGACACGTATGTAATCTTCACATGGTAACGAGTAATGGATATAATTGACTATATAATGCACAATTTGTGAACTGCAATGCATACGAACAAGATGTGCTGTGTTATGATGTTTGACACACGTTTCTTGTTTCCCCTAAGGGTTTAATAAGCTTAGGGGCTAGGGTATAGTACGTACGCATTAATAACAAATTATAAAACGATACGAATAATTCACCAAATTGTCACGAGTAACGGATGTTATTAACTATATAATGCACAATATGTGAACTGCAATGCATACGAATAAGATGTACCATGTTATGATGTTTGACACACGTTTCTTGTTTCCCCTAAGGGTTTAATAAGCTTAGGTGCTAGGGTATAGTACGTAGACATTACTAAATGCACGTATGTAATCTTCAATCCGTTGATTAACCCATATACACAATACCTCTAATAATGCATAATATACTGAGATAATGACAATTAACAGCTACATAATGCACTACCTAAACCAAATAATGCACATACGTATATTCCAATAACAACAATTTGTTAGTAATGTCTACGTACTATACCCTAGCCCCTAAGCTTATTAAACCCTTAGGGGAAACAAGAAACGTGTGTCAAATATCATAACATGATACATCTTATTCGTATGCATTGCAGTTCACATATTGTGCATTATATAGTTAATAACATCCATTACTAGTGACAATTTGGTGAATTATTCGTATCGTTTTATAATTTGTTATTAATGCGTACGTACTATACCCTAGCCCCTAAGCTTATTAAACCCTTAGGGGAAACAAGAAACGTGTGTCAAACATCATAACACAGCACATCTTGTTCGTATGCATTGCAGTTCACAAATTGTGCATTATATAGTCAATTATATCCATTACTCGTTACCATGTGAAGATTACATACGTGTCTACGTACTATACCCTAGCCCCTAAGCTTATTAAACCCTTAGGGGAAACAAGAAACGTGTGTCCAAACATCATAACATGGTACATCTTATTCGTATGCATTGCAGTTCACATATTGTGCATTATATAGTCAATTATATGCATTACTCGTGACTAGGGATGTCAATGTAACCCGAACCCGCGGGCCGGCCCGAATAACCCGATAAAAATACAAGGTTAGGGTTGTAATTTCACAGCCCGAATTTAAAATCGGGCCATTCGGGCTGACCCGTTCGGGTTGTCGGGTTAGGCGGGCTGACCCGTTCGGGTTACGGGTCGGCCCGTCGGGTTGAAGGCTTCTGCACAGCGATCAGTTTTTGTAACGGTCATAACTTTCTCTACAAAGCTCCGATTGAGGCGTGCAATATATCTACGCGAAGCTCTTTCGAAGACGAAGAGAATGATATGTATTAGAGGTTTATCAGACTTCAAAATCATGAGAAACATTGACTCAAACAAGGCTGCTGCACATCCACATATTTTGTTTACATTTTCTAATCAATTTTCTATCATTTCTCAACAACACATGTAAACATACCAAAATATAGAAATATAATCAAAATCATCAAAGACAACCCTCTAAAACTATGCAAAATCCAAATACGTCAACCGACTATATAAGATCACGAAAAAAATCACCATGTGGTTCATGGATTATAAATACTCGTATATAATAGTGCAAAGTGTTTTGACGCCGCTTCGTCATTGAATTATGCGTACTTTGATGATTCTTAAAACAAAGATAAATTATTATTTGACTTATTTACAGCTGGAATAAATTAAATTTGACCAATCATAATTCAAGAAAACTTAGAGTTACTCTAATTAGCTAGCATCATGATAATTCACTCTTTAACAATTCAAAATATTTGTTACGTCTACGATGCACCTCTCACGTTATGAACATTTTATTTAATTTTCTACGAATTGATTTATGTTTGAATTTTGAAACAAAGTGTTGATTTATGTTTTAAATACATAAACATAAACATACTGTTGATAGATATTTTGTAAATAATTATGTAATGAATAAGTTATTTAAATTTAAATAACTTAATCTTTTTTAAAAATATTAAAGAAAATTAAAAATATGTATTTCATTGTTGAATGATTAATTAAAAATATGTATATAATTAAAGAAAATTTAAAATATATTATTTTTTGAAAATATTAAAAGAATTAAAAATACGCATTGGCCCGAATAACCCGTGGGTTTAGCCCGAAACCCGAAGGGTTAGGGTTAGGGTCGAACTTTTATAACCCGAAAAAATCATAACCCGAATAGCCCGTACCCGAATGGCCCGACAACCCAACGGGTTGGCCCGAACCCGAACGGGTTGGCCCGATTGACATCCCTACTCGTGACCATGTGGTGCATTATTCGCAGATACCAAAATGTGGCAGTTACTTTTCCGTCAAATGTCAATAATAACCCTGTAATGCATACAACCACCTTTTATAATGCAACACGGAACCAGTTTTATAGAATCAATCTGATCCGTTGATGCCTTAGATCTAACGCGTAATATTAAGAAGGAAAAAGGATCTAAGATGTGAAAAGGAGAATAACGCTCCCCTATATATATATATATATAGGTGTGATCAAATACAAACTCTCTATAATACAAACTATACAAACTGATGTCAACGGAGTGTACAAATTCTGTCAACGGGGGCTAATGTCAACAGGGGCTGATGTCAACGGAGTGTACAAATTCTGTCAACGGTGGCTGATGTCAACGGAGTGTACAAATTCTGTGTAATGTCCGTTTTTTTTTATTTAAGGGGTGTTTGCTTTTTGTGAATATCTTGTTTAAGATATGGTGTGGTATGTTTTATTTGTTTTATATTATTTATGGGTGTGAATATTTAGTTTTATGGTCATTTGAAAAGCAAATTAATATCTTAATTAATAAATTAAACCCCCCCTCTCTCTCGGTTTTTCTCTCCCTCTCCCTCTCTCTTTTTCGAAAACCCTCCCTCTCTCCCCACTAATTTCTCAACCTCCCCCACTCCCTCTTAACCGATTCATTCCCCTTTTTCCAATCTTTTTCTCTCTTCGGTCTCTCTCAATCTCTCATCTCTCTCTCGAAGTGTTCTCTCACCGGTAAGCTCCCTCTCTCCTCCTCCCTCTCGGTTTACCTTTCCCCATTCATTCCCCCTCATCATCATCTTGAATTCTTCAAGGTGTTACGCTCGCTCGTTGTGAATCGGAGTCGGAGGAAGAAGTAAACCGCTCGAATTACGTTTGAACTATCCGGGAAAGGTAACCCAAACCCTAACCCTTGTTAAATTCGAAAAAACATGCATGTAGGACGTTTTTGGGAAGGTTTAGATGCTGAATAGGTTTTGTGATTATGTGTTGTTGTCAAGCATGTTTTGATAGTAACTGACAGTGGGTTCTGACCCCGTTTTGACTGAGCAAACGATCTCCTTTTGGTACGAAATTTTAACTGTATAAACTTGGATGTGTCTTCTGTGTGGTGTGTAAATTTCAGCTTCATTGGATGTCGTATGATTTTATTATGATTTTTGCAAGTAGACTGCGCAGATTCACGAATTGTATGTTTTTGGGAGATGTTTTCATGTGCTTTGGGTGTGTTTCTGAGTGTTGTGTTTTGTGAAGTATGTGGGTGTGTTTGGCCAAGAGATGGCTCGGGAAAATCAGTGTTTGGTTCGAGGGTTTCGTGTGTGTTGGCCGAGAGTTTTAGGGTTCAGCCTAGGGCAGTTTTGTGGAGAGTCTGGAAGGGATGATCCCAGGTGTTTGGGTGTGTTTTGGGATGTAGAATGCGTGGTGTGTTTGTCGTATAGGGTTTGAGAATCGGGGGTCAGAGGAAAAGGGGTGTAAACTAGGTGCCGAGCAGACGGCCGAGATGGTCGGCCGAGGTGCCGAGCAGGCGGCCGAGATGGTCGGCCGAGGTGCCGAGCCGGACGGCCGAGATGGTCGGCCGAGGTGCCGAGCAGACGGCCGAGATGGTCGGCCGAGGTGCCGAGCAGGCGGCCGAGATGGTCGGCCGAGGTGCCGAGCCGGACGGCCGAGATGGTCGGCCGAGGTGCCGAGCAGACGGCCGAGATGGTCGGCCGAGGTGCCGAACAGGCGGCCGAGACGGTCGGTCGAGGTGCCGAGCCGGACGGCCGAGATGGTCGGCCGAGGTGCCGAGCCGGACGGCCGAGACGGTCGGCCGAGGTGCCGAGCAGGCGGCCGAGATGGTCGGCCGAGGTGCCGAGACACAGGCGGCCGAGACAGCCGGCCGAGGTACCGAGCCAGGCCGAGACGTCGAGCCTTTTTCCCGAACCTGTTCCGAGCCAGGTGAGCCGTTTGTGCAGTGTGGGTGTTCCGGGAGTTTGAGTGTTGTGTTTATGTCGTGTGCGCGTCTTGGGTACGTGGTATGCGTGTCGGGTGCGTGCGTGGTGTGTTTCGGACGTGTTTTTTTGTGTGTTTGTTATAACATGTTGTTAAGTGTGTATACGTGTAACGTGCTAGATGTTGAAGTCATCCAAGTAGGAATCATGCATTGTCGTTAAACATCGTCTACCCTGACTCTAATCATGATTTATTTATCTTTCAAAAGGGTGACTGTTACGAGGAAAGTGTGGTTGAAGGGAACTGTTTTAAAAGCTAAGCAATCGAGGTGGGCTTTTCTACCCTACTATTTTGTGGGTTATCTTTAATACGGACTATGTTCCGGAAATGTTTACGGAGGTGAATTGTTTGTCTTGCCAACTGTTTTGCTTTGAAACCTATCTGAAGTGGTTTACCACATATGTTTAATCGAATTCGGGTCTGTTGGGCTGCGAACCCTCAGGCTAGTGTACACGAGATCGGGAGCCATCTGAGAGCAAGTTGGCCGGTCTAGTGACCTGGGGTGTGGCCACGCCCCTTGTCACCGTTGGATCAGATAGTGTATGATTGTGGGAATAAGGGTGGCAATATCTGAAAATGACTGCGCAGTCGAATTTATGAAATATATTTTGTGTACTTGGGTTATTTTTCTTACACTTAAAACCCCAAGGTTACACTGATGTGGCATGACAAACTATGATTTTGGCGTGTGTCCACTGAGTGCAATAAGTACTCAGCCCTGCATGTTGTTTTCTTAATGTGCAGGTTGAGCGGCGATGGGGATGACGGATGTTGAGCAGTTAAAGCCAAATGAGTGTTTTACTTGGTCTTTTGGATGGTGTCGTGTCGTCATACCCGGCATCATCTGTCTTTTGGTCTTTTCCGCTGCTTTGTAATCCGATACATTGTTTTTATTTAACTCTGTTTACATTAACTTTAGTAATGTCTTCTTAGTACAATGTTTGAAGTGAACTCCCTCTTATTAAATGTTTTTGGGTCAAATATTCCTGTTCTCCCCTTTCTTCCCCGCTTCTTTATTCCTCCCCTAGTCGCGGTCCACCGTACTTCATATCCTTAGGAAATGCGGGCGTGACAGAGTGGTATCAGAGCCTAGGTTTTCTTTCTGCTCTGGACCCAAAAGTCTTTTTCTGTTTTGACTAAGTTTTCAAAAGTGTCATTGGCTCAACATCCGACGCATCGCACTCAACCTGAAATGAGGTAATGAAAATTTTGAATTTTTGGAAAGTATATGGAAGTGGAGGAAATTATGAATGGGTTTGGAAATAAATTTTGTAAAGTTTAAGAAAAGGGTGATGCATGTAAAAGGGTACAAATTGATGTGAAAAGTTGGGAATTATTTGAGTTATGAACTGTTATAGTATGTTATGAACTGTTGTTGTGTGACGAATTTATATGAAAGCATGTGGCTGATGTGTGATGATATGATGACGTGAATGTTGATGTGAGCTTTTATGTGAGAATGTGTTGGCCTTTTGAATGTTTGAACTTAGAAATAAGAAGTTTTCACTAGTGCTTCTTGGACCTATAGTAGATAAGAACGTTTGGCCTCTGAACACCAGCGGGGTGGGAGTTAGAACATCGATACGTCTGCATACACATATCTCTCTCTTCTTCGGTTATGCACTCTGTTTTTATACGCGAGGCGGTTGTTTCTGTTTTTCTATAGATGGCGCGTATGTTCCGAACCCCGCGACGGAGTGATCGCGATAGACTTAGGGCACAGAGGGTGCTCAGAGATTATAGAGTGTACCGGAAGAAGGATCACGTACCGTTGATCGAGTTCGTGGCACACTTCGATACCCCCTGGAGGGCAGCTCAGGAGTTCGGAGTGACAGAGCATGACGGCATTGAGAAGCTAATAGAATTGCTCCCCGACAGCTGGAAAGAGTGGGCCGAAAGAACGGCGAGGAGGTACACGTGGCATGAGCCCGCTACCGATGACATGGTGGGTGACATGGCTGGCTTTCGGAAGGCCGTGTATTGTGCACTGGTAGACTCTCGAGAGGAACAGCCCCCACAGGATGTGCAAGAGAGGATTGTGTATCAGGACAAGTATGTGAGCATGTACGAGGATGAGCAAGGGTTTGAAGGCGACTACGGGGAAGAACCCGAGGAGGCTCCGCAAGGGAATCCCGAGGTGGCTCAGCAAGAGAACCCCGAGGAGGACGATGACGAAGACCCGGAGGAAGGGCCTATGGATGAGGATGATAGAGTCGTAGTCGAGAATTAGAATAGTTCGTTGTTCTTTCAGTTTTTGTTTTCAGTACGATCTGCTCTTGAGAACAACGTTTGACCTCCTTTCTTTTAATGAGAATTTGGATTTTGATATATATATCCTATGTGTTGCATCTTATACTACATGAAGATTTTATAAGAAAATTTTGAGAAAGTGGTAATTTTGGATGAGAATTGTAGTAACACTTTTTGGATATTGAATCAGAATGCCGCCAAGACGTGCACGCCAACCACGACAAGGACCCAACGTGGAGGCACCACCTCCACCACCACCGCCACCACCACCTCCACCCCCGCCTCAACAAGAAAGATTCATAGTTACGTTCTCCAGGCAGAATCCTCCTAAATTCGATGGACAAGGAGATCCATCAAAAGCGGAAGAGTGGATACGCGGCCTCGAGCGTATCTTCAGGGTCATGGAGTGCACAGATAGGGAGCGCATTGCTGGCGCTACCTTTCAATTATCAGGTGCTGCCGATTACTGGTGGGAGACTCGGCAGAGAACTATGGATCCTGCACGCCTGGAAGCGCTAACATGGGAAGAGTTTAAAGTAGAGATCGATAACAAGTATGTTCCAAAGACGTACAGACGGGCCAAGGTGGTAGAGTTCCACACACTAAGCCAAGGCCGAATGACTGTAACCGAGTATGACCGAGCCCTCGCGCAGATGGCACGATATGCGCCCGAGTTGATGGACACCGATGAGAAATGGGCGGTGAAGTTCCGGGCCGGGCTCAGAGATGAGATAAAGGCCGCATTGGCCTGTCGAGGAGAACTCTCCTACTCGGAGATCTTGACTTGTGCACTGGACGTGGAAGATGCACTCCCTAAGCCAAGAGTTGTGGCAACAACAAACGCGACACCCCTACAAGCTCAGTCAGGCCACCAAGAGAAGAGGAGGTGGGATGGTGACCAGGCTCAGTATGGTGGTAAGAGGCCACAACACATGAGGAACCCACCCTACAATGGCGGGAGACAGAATACTTTCCAACCGAGGGCAAACTTTCCGCCGAGGAACCCTCAATGTGGAAGGTGCTTCAAGTACCACGCCGGGAGTGTCGAGACCCTAGGTGCTTCAACTGTGGTGGAAGTGGCCATTACTTCCGAAGCTGCCCAAATAAGAACATGGGAACGGGAACGAGACAGAACCAGCTAGGTTTCCGTCCACAATCCCAGGCACTACCTGCACCTCCACCGCAACAACGCCACCAAGGATTACCATCGCAAGCAAGGGCCTACGCCTTGAAGGGGAAGCAGCCGGCAAACGGGAAAGAAACCTTTGGGCAAGGAAACTTGGCAGGTATGGGCACACTTCTCAATATGCCTATAGTTGTCTTGTTTGATACGGGTGCGTCGCATTCCTTTATATCAACGTCTTGTGTGGATACTTTGGAATTACCTACTGTTAAGACCGAACCCACTATGAGTGTGACCTCACCGGTAGGCGGGACTATAGATATATCCCGATCTTGTGCATGTGTGAACTTTGGAATAGGTGAACTCAGTTTAGTGGCTCATAATTTGCAAATAATGACGATGGGTAGCGTAGACATAATCTTGGGTATGGATTGGTTAGCGGAGAACCACGTTACCCTTCATTGTAGAGATAGGGAAATCTCGTTTGAAACCCCCGAAAAAGAGCCGACGAAGTTTCACGGAATCCCAATGAGCCGACGCAAGTCCATTATCTCTGCGCTGCAAGCCACTACAATGATGAGAAAGGGATGTCCAGCGTACCTTGTTTATTTGAATGGGGAGGAGAAGAAAGACAGGAAGATAGAAGATGTGGCGATAGTGAGTGAATATCCCGATGTCTTCCCTGATGCATTGCCGGGACCCCCACCCGACAGGCAGGTAGAATTCACGATCGATCTGGAGCCTGGATCGGCACCAATATCCAAAACACCTTATAGAATGGCACCAAAAGAGTTGGAGGAGCTTAAGGTGCAACTGCAAGAGCTGCTGGAATTGGGATTTATTAGACCTAGCGTGTCGCCATGGGGAGCACCAGTGTTGTTTGTCAAGAAGAAGGATGGAACGATGAGGATGTGCATCGACTATCGGGAGCTAAACAAACTGACGCTGAAGAACAAGTATCCACTACCAAGGATAGACGACTTGTTTGACCAACTTCGAGGGGCAGGAGTCTTCTCTAAGATGGATTTGAGGTCTGGGTACCATCAGCTGAGGGTTCGGCGAGAAGATGTACCCAAGACAGCCTTTCGAACAAGGTATGGTCATTATGAGTTCGTTGTGATGCCTTTTGGACTGACGAACGCCCCGGCAGTGTTCATGGACCTTATGAACCGCGTGTTCCATCCATTTCTGGATCGGTTTGTCCTAGTTTTCATCGATGATGTGCTTGTTTACTCAAAGAACGAGGAGGAGCACAAAGAGCACTTGAGAACCGTCCTAGCAACTCTAAGGGACGAGAAACTATATGCCAAGTTCAGTAAATGCGAGTTTTGGCTCAAGGAAGTAAATTTTCTTGGACATGTGGTAACCTCAGATGGAATTCGTGTGGACCCGGCCAAGGTGGAAGCGGTGCAGGAGTGGAAGTCACCTTCTACACAAAACGAAATCCGAAGCTTTTTAGGAAATGCGGGCGTGACAGAGTGGTATCAACATCCGACTCAAAAGTCTTTTTCTGTTTTGACTAAGTTTTCAAAAGTGTCATTGGCTCAACATCCGACTCATCGCACTCAACCTGAAATGAGGTAATGAAAATTTTGAATTTTTGGAAAGTATACGGAAGTGGAGGAAATTATGAATGGGTTTGGAAGTAAATTTTGTAAAGTTTAAGAAAAGGTTGATGCATGTAAAAGGGTACAAATTGATGTGAAAAGTTGGGAATTATTTGAGTTATGAACTGTTATAGTATGTTATGAACTGTTTTTGTGTGTCGAATGTACTTGAAAGCATGTAGCTGATGTATGATGTTTTGATGACGTGATTGTTGATGTGAGCTTTTATGGGAGAATGTGTTGGCCTTTTGAATGTTTGAACTTAGACGTGATAGGATTTCACTAGTGCTTCTTGGACCTATAGTAGATAAGAACGTTTGGCCTTTGAACACCAGCGGGTTGGGAGTTAGAACATCGATACGTCTGCATACACATATCTCTCTCTCTTCTTCGGTTATGCACTCTGTTTTTATACGCGAGGCGGTTGTTTCTGTTTTTCTATAGATGGCGCGTATGTTCGAACCCCGCGACGGAGTGATCGCGATAGACTTAGGGCACAGAGGGTGCTCAGAGATTATAGAGTGTACCGGAAGAAGGATCACGTACCGTTGATCGAGTTCGTGGCACACTTCGATACCCTCTGGAGGGCAGCTCAGGAGTTCGGAGTGACAGAGCATGACGGCATTGAGAAGCTAATAGAATTGCTCCCCGACAGCTGGAAAGAGTGGGCCGAAAGAACGGCGAGGAGGTACACGTGGCATGAGCCCGTTACCGATGACATGGTGGGTGACATGGCTGGCTTTCGGAAGGCCGTGTATTGTGCACTGGTAGACTCTCGAGAGGAACAGCCCCCACAGGATGTGCAAGAGAGGATTGTGTATCAGGACAAGTATGTGAGCATGTACGAGGATGAGCAAGGGAACCCCGAGGAGGCTCCGCAAGGGAACCCCGAGGAGGCTCCGCAAGGGAACCCCGAGGAGGCTCAGCAAGAGAACCCCGAGGAGGACGATGACGAAGACCCGGAGGAAGGGCCTATGGATGAGGATGATAGAGTCGTAGTCGAGAATTAGAATAGTTCGTTGTCTTTTCAGTTTTTGTTTTCAGTACGATCTGCTCTTGAGAACAACGTTTGACCTCCTTTCTTTTAATGAGAATTTGGATTTTGATATATATATCCTATGTGTTGCATCTTATACTACATGAAGATTTTTATAAGAAAATTTGAGAAAGTGGTAATTTTGGATGAGAATTGTAGTAACACTTTTGGATATTGAATCAGAAATGCCGCCAAGACGTGCACGCCAACCACGACAAGGACCCAACGTGGAGGCACCACCTCCACCACCACCGCCACCACCACCTCCACCCCCGCCTCAGCAAGAGAAAGATTCATCGTTACGTTCTCCAGGCAGAATCCCCCTAAATTCGAGATGGACAAGGAGATCCTTCAAAAGCGGAAGAGTGGATACGCGGCTCGAGCGTATCTTCAGGGTCATGGAATGCACAGATAGGGAGCGCATTGCTGGCGCTACCTTTCAATTATCAGGTGCTGCCGATTACTGGTGGGAGACTCGGCAGAGAACTATGGATCCTGCACGCCTGGAAGCGCTAACATGGGAGGAGTTTAAAAAGTAGAGATCGATAACAGTATGTTCCAAAGACGTACAGACGGGCCAAGGTGGTAGAGTCCAACACTAAGCCAAGGCCGAATGACTGTAACCGAGTATGACCGAGCCTCGCGCAAATGGCACGATATGCGCCCGAGTTGATGGACACCGATGAGAAAATGGGCGGTGAAGTTCCGGGCCGGGCTCAGAGATGAGATAAAGGCCGCATTGGCCTGTCGAGGAGAACGCTCCTACTCGGAGATTTGACTTGTGCACTGGACGTGGAAGATGCACTCCCTAAGCCAAGAGTTGTGGCAACAACAAACGCGACACCCCTACAAGCTCAGTCACGGCCACCAAGAGAAGAGGAGGTGGGATGGTGACCAGGCTCAGTATGGTGGTAAGAGGCCACAACACATGAGGAACCCACCCTACAATGGGCGGGAGACAGAATACTTTCAACCGAGGGCAAACTTTCCGCCGAGGAACCCTCAATGTGGAAGGTGCTTCAAGTACCACGCCGGGGAGTGTCGAGACCCTAGGTGCTTCAACTGTGGTGG